>NC_025997.2:41924004-42194315 GCF_000442705.2 Elaeis guineensis
CCGCTTATGGTGAGGATATTTGTACTGACCCACCCTTTTCTCAAATGATCATGCAGGAGCCAATCCTGTCGAACTTCAAGCTCCCCCAGTTTGAAAGCTACGACAGAACTTCGGACCCGGTTGACCACCTGGAGGCCTTCCGGACAATGATGCTGCTTCATGGCGCGCCCGACGCCATTCTTTGCTGAGCCTTCCCATCCACTTTGAAGGGAGCGGCGAGAAACTGGTACTCGGTGCTGAAGTCAGGTACCATCTTTTTCTTCAATCAGATGAGCCACCAATTTGTGGCTCATTTTGTTAGCAGCCGGTGCCCCCGGAAGGGTTCGGAGTCCCTCATTAACATCAAGCAGAGGGAGGGAGAGTCCATTCAGGCCTACATCAACCGCTTCAATATCGCCGCGCTGGAGGTCCGGAACTTGGACCAGTCGGTAGCGATGCGGCCTTCAGAAGAATGACCTTTTGTTCTCTCTGGAGAAGAAGTACCCCAGAGATTTTGCTGATCTATTGGTCCGGGTCGAAGGGTACGCTCGAGCTGAAGAAGCCTTCAAAATGAAGGATGAAGAGGCCGCGAGAGAGCGGCAGGCGGGAGACCCGAATAAGCCCGCAATCGAAAAAGGGCCGAGAGAAACTCGGCCACATTCTCGAACTCCTTCCGGGCACAAGCGCGTCCAGACTCCTCCTCGAGAATGCAGGCAGGGAAGCCTGGAGTGCCGAGCTCGATGGGGCTCTCCCCCAGGAAGGTTCCGCAACTATGCCCCCCTCAACGCATCGAAAACCCAGGTGCTGATGGAAGTCAGGGAGCAGCTCCCAAGGCCAGAGAGGATGCGCACGCACCCCGGGAAGCGCAATCCCAACAAGTTCTGCCTCTACCATCGTGACCACGGCCACGACACGGAGGAATGCATCCAGCTCTGAGATGAGATCGAGGAGCTCATCCGGCGAGGTCGACTCGATAGGTTCATTCGGCGCCAGTCTGAGGGTGGAGAAGATCGGCCACGGGCCCTGCCGCAGCCTCAGCCATCGAGGAGGGAAGAGCAGCCCGGAGATCGGCCTCCAATCGGGACCATCAACTCCATCATCGGAGGACCTCAAGGAGGAGCAGACCTTCCACGACCATGGGACTTGAAAAATCTGTAAATGTATTACTAACGACTTTACCTTGAATCAAAATTTCTTTCGACTTTGCATGTCTTTCCCTTTTGGCATGGACTTGTTACGACTGGGGATAACCCCTTCAAACAATCAAAACAAGGTCATGTTAGGAACAGGAGGAGAATCTCGTCCTAACATGAGCAAAATGAAAGTCCGATTATTTTAAGATCAGATCGGGGGAGAGGCCCATATAACGGTCCTTAAGTGCCCCCATGGTCATGTTAGGAACAGGAGGAGAACCTCGTCCTAACATGAGCAAAATGAAGGTCCGATTATTTTAAGATCGGATCGGAAGAGAGGCCCATATAACGGCCCTTAAGTCCCCCCATGGCCATATTAGGAACAGGAGGAGAACCTCATCCTGACATGAGCAAAGTCAAAGGCCCGATTCTTTTAGACCGGATGGGGGGAGAGGCCTTACAATGCCCTTATGTACCTCCACAGCTATGTTAGGAACAGGAGGAGAACCTCATCCTAGCATGAGCAAAGTCAAAGGCCCGATTCTTTTAGACCGGATGGGGGGAGAGGCCTTACAATGCCCTTATGTACCCCCACAGCCATGTTAGAAACAGGAGGAGAACCTCATCCTAGCATGAGCAAAGTCGAAGGCCCGGTTCTTTTAGACCAGATGGAGGGAGAGGCCCTACAACGCCCTAATGTGCCCCCATAGTCATGTTAGGAACAGGAGGAGAACCTCGTCCTAACATGAGCAAAGTCAAAGGCCTGGTTCTTTTAGACCGGATGGGGGGAGAGACCCTACAATGCCCTAATGTGCCCCCACAGCCATGTTAGGAACAGAAGGAGAACCTCGTCCTGACATGAGCAAAGTCGAAGGCCCGATTCTTTTAGATCGGATGGGGGAGAGGCCCTTGCAACGACCCTTATGTGCCCCCACAGCCCTGTTGGGAACAGGAGGAGAACCTCATCCTAACCTGAGCTGAGATCGACTACGTCAAGAACAGAAGGAGAACCTCGTCCTGACAATAACAAAAACCCGACTGCCCAACAAAATTGGATAAAGGAAAAAGTTCCCTCAATGGCACCTCTACACTTCTACGCGACCCCACAAAAAGCAAGGGAGGACCCTCACTCGAAAAAGAGGAGAAAAATTAAAAAGAAAAGCGACGAATTACATCGACAATAGATAAAAAATAAACCACACCAAAGACCTAGGGAACCTCGTCTCAACAAAGATGGGAAGTTCCTATCAAACATGCCCAGTCTCTAAGAAGGCTCTCGACACAGGTCAAGAAAATAATGACCCCTTCGAGGTAATGTGGAGTTCGAACCATCGAGCTCGAGCCTACGGCCATGGATGACAAGAAAAGCAAATCAGCGTGGCGATGACTGGGCACCTCCAAACGACATCGACGTCGAACAAGTCAAAAGACAAAAGAAGTTTGGTGGACAATAATTTAATACAATACGTGGACGAGGTAACACAAAATCTTCTTTTCATTTCGTTTGTGAAATATACACCACGAAGCCCAGAAGGCTAAATGAAGAAAAGCAAAACTACAAGAACAAAATAAAACAACAAAAGAGAAAATATATACATGGAAAGATGGAAGGCCAAAAAGAGCCCTAGGAAAGCTCTGCTCCTTCCGACCTCGAATTATCTGCTTCACTCCTTATCAGGGACTGCCTCAGATTTTCAACTTCTTCTTCTAGCTCTCTCTTTTTCAGCAGCATATCCTGGAACATCCGACGGAGTCGTTGGCTTTCGTTCTCTGCCTCTCGATGCCTCTTTCTCAGGACCTCAGATTCCGCCTTCGCATCCTTGACTGTCCGCTGCTCGTACACCAGCTGGATCTTCAATTGCTGCAACTCAGCCTTCCCCTCCCCAAGAGGATGGATAGTTCTTCTGCGGTCCTTCTTAGGGATTGGAGTTTGTCAGAATCCCGAGCGAAAGCAGATTGAGCCCCCTCAGCTAGCTACCTTCGAAGGCAGGCAACCTCATCGGTCGCCATCCTGAGCCTCCCCTTGTATTCATCCACCTGCTTGCGCCAGCTGGCTCGGTACGCATCATAGCTCACCTCGACATCCTGGAGCTGTTGCTGGAGGTCGGAGACCTTCTTCGGCCACTCCCGGTCGCTGTCGGCCCGAGTCAAAAGTCGAGATGAACTTCCTTCCAACTGGCCAATCCTCTCCTGGGCAGCCGACAGCTCCACTCTGAGAGAACTGATCTTGGCAGCTTGAGCCCAAATTCGATCGCTGGCGCACTTCTTGTGTTCCTCAAGCTCCTTCACGAAGTTTGCCTTCCTCCGACTGTACTCCATGATCTCCTTCACGTGGAGATTTCGGAAGCGGGTGGCCTCTGCGGTGGCTTTAGAGTGGCTCTCCCTCAACCTGCGGAGTTCGCCATCCATCTTCTTTGACCTCTTCGTCAAATGATGAACTTCCTTCTTCAAACGCTGGATCGTGGACTTCAGCGAGATCCCCCATGGTAGGGGAAGCGCTACGGCAAGACACTGCCATCGGGAGACAAAAGCGTCAAGGCGTGTCCCATTGCAGAAAGAAAAACAAAAAAGGAGGAGGAGGGAAGAGAGGAGAAGCCATCCACGATGAGAAATTCAACTTTATTGATTGGATGTTTCTTAAAGACAAAAAGGAAATGAAAAATTGCAATAAACGAAAAATACAAGGTCGGAGGTCTCAGACCTCTGCAGTAGGAGTTGGGGAGCTCGGTGTCCCTGGAAGGGGGGCTGCGGCAGTAGTAGCAGCAGGAGAGGGACCGGCCTCATCTTCAGACTCCTCGCCCAAGAAGCTGAGATCGAGCTCGAGAAATTTTCTGGCCACCTTCTCCTGGCAGAGCTCGAACCCCTTGATGAACGCTTCTTGGCCGAACTTGATGTTCAGGTCCCTTATCTCCGCAGAGGCCTTGAACTCCTCCACCGCAAAAACCCTGGCCTCCGAGACTAGGACCGAGATCTGCTCCGCCAAATTTGCGACCTCAACCTCTGCCTTCCTCACTGTCTCCTCCGAGGTCTGCTTCTCTTCCTCCCGGACCTGATTTTCTTTCTCCAAGGCCTCTTGGAGGGTAACTACTTCGACTGCCTTTTCTTTGAGACGAGCGACCTCGGCCCGACGATGCTCCTCTGCCTGGATGGCATCCCTCCTCGCCCGGTTCGTCGCCTCGATATTGGCAAGGAGCTGGTGCCCAATCTACAAGGGTGGCTAAGGAATCAGAACAAGGGTCGAAAAGCCAATTAAATGAAGATTTGTTTACCTCGAGAAAGGACCCTAGGGAGTCCCAAACCCGCTGCTCAGGATCGACGCGATCAATCTTCTCGACGACTTCAGGCAGAATGCAGCCGTCGATCAACCGCTTGATCAAGTCCCTGTCATTGAAGGGATTTTCTGGCTCTTCTTTGGAACCAAGGGACTCTTCAACGACGGCTCGGCGGCTACTCACCCTGTGGGCCACAGACTTCCTTCTCCTCACCCTCTCGACTACGGGCGCCTCCATGGAACAGAGCCCCAAAACGGGGGCCCCAGTGGGGGGACTCCTTGAAGAGGCTCGGGGAGCCGATGGTTCGGCATCCGAAGGAACGTCGACCGCAGGGGCCACCTGGACAGGCACGGTCAAGCTCGTCTCCTCCACTCTGGCCTTCTTTGCTGATCCGGAGGCCGCGGTGCCTTTTCTTTTGTGGGCCTTGAGGCCCCTGGCGAGCATCCATGCTGCTTCGGCATCCATTCTTGAAAAAAAATCAAATCAAAAATCAGCGATAGGATGAAAAAGGAAGAAGTGACACGCAAAGAAAAAAAAAAGAGAAAGAAAAAAAAAGAAGAAGGATGGAAGAAAAGAAGAGAAAAGAAAAGATGGAATACTCGTAGGATCCTAGGGGCTCAAGCCGATGTTGAACAAAAATTGCTCCTTCAGAAGGTTGGGAAGGGAAGGAGCAGAATAGTCAAGAAGCTTCCGGGCGGCCTGAAGGTCGTCCTCCCCCAAGCTGGAAGCTTGACGGATAGAGTCCCTTAGAGAGCCCCAAGGGGGCAATCCAAGCCTCAAGATCGGGCAGTGGACGAAGAGATACTTCTCCTTCCAGTTGTGGATTGAAGAGGGAGCACCTTTCAGCAACCCCTTCTTACCAAACTGGGAGGAGAAATACCACCAATCCTTCGCCGAAGGGTGATGCTTGAAGGTGTAAAAATACCTAAACAAATAAAGGGATGGCTGAACTTCGACTACGTGGCAAAGGGAGAGGAACCCTATCAAAAACCTAAAGAAATTCGGAAAAACTGAAGCTAAAGAAATATATAAGAAGCGAAAAAGGGCGACGACAAAGGACGGAAGCGGAAGCCGGAGTCCGGCACGGAAGGCCTCATGATACAGGTAGAAACGACCGGGTGGGGGAGTGCTAGCCCGGTCGGAGGGGCCAGGAAGCTCCAGATCGTACTCCGGAGGAACTCCATACTGAACCCTTATCATTAGGAGTTCATCCGGAGTCAGGGAGCAGGGAATGGCACCCGGCGCAAAAATAGGATGAGGCCCAGCCCCGGATAGGGGTTCGTCTACAGTTTGGAGGTCCTGGGGGGCTGAGGCGGACGAACTCCCGAAACCACTAGAGATGAAAGTGCCGGAAGACATTTCAAACGAAGACCCTAAAGATCCCAGAGAAATCAGGCGGGACAAGGGACGAGGGGTTGCGGGAGGCCAAACCAGAGGAGTGCGACAGAAGAAAATGGAGGAGAAAAGCCCCTAAATGGCAAGAAGAAAAATAAAGGTTCCGGGACTAACCTAGATCGCTCTGAAGGATGCAGAGAGGCGAGGACAGGGATGACTCGAAGGACGCCTAGGGCCAAGGAAGACGCCAAGGAGGGTCAGGGCTCTCGAAGAAAAGGCAGACACCGATAGAACTTTCAGGCGGAATAGGGCCCCTAAAGGCGGAAGGGCGGGTTTAAATAGACCCTGGGATCCGGCGCCATAATGATCGCGAATCCCCCCAGGCCGACCAGCACTCGACACGTGTCCCACTCGCCATGACAGGCGGCTAAAAGCGGCTGACAGCTGACAGAGCCATTACTGCACCGTGCCTGGGCCAGTGTACCAGCGAAAATTCCGAAAGGTCCCTTCGAATCGCCCCAATTCGAAAAGACTCCAGCACGCGCGCATTTAATGTCAAAATATCTTGGGGCGATCGTGCACAAGATTCAAGGTAACAACTTTGGCTGCGAAAATTTCTCTATACTTCCTTCATTCGAAATTCGAACTCGGAAGTAGGGGGACTGGTGTTGGGTATAAAATACCCCCCCAGCCGAAGTTCGTGATAGGAGTGACCCTCCGGGGATCCAACCAACTTCCGACCTCCGACAACGTCTCTTCAAACCTCCCAGGCGGCCGAGCCTCCGCAACACTCCCAAGTTTTGCCGACAGTGTCGATCGGATTCTTCGTGACGTCCGGACTCCTACGGGAGCCGGACCTCATCCCCAACTCCGGCTGCAGGCAGACTTCGTCCGGACTCCTACGGGAGTCGGACTCCGCCCACGACTCCAATTGCAGGCAGACTTCGTCCGGACTCCTACAGGAGCCGAACTCCGCCCGCGACTCCAATTGCAGGTAGACTTCGTCCGGACTCCTATGAGAGCCGGACTTCGCCCCCAACTCCAATTGCAGGAAGACTTCGCCCGGACTCCTACGGGAGCCGGACTTCGCCCCTGACTTCAATCGCAAGAAGACTCCGTCCAGACTCCTACGGGAGCCAGATCTCACCTCCGACTCTGGCTACGGGAAGACTCCGCCCGGACTCCTACGGGAGCCGGGCTTCATCTCCGACTTCGACCGCTGGTAAACTTCGTCCGGACTCCTACGGGAGCCGAACTTCGCCCCTGACTTTAATTGCAGGTAGACTTCACCTAGACTCCTACGGGAGCCGGACTCCGCTCGCGACTCCAATTGCAGGTAGACTTCGTCCGGACTCCTACGGGAGCCGGACTTTGCCCCCAACTTCAATTGCAGGAAGACTTCGCCCAGACTCCTACGGGAGCCGGACTTCGCCCCTGACTTCAATCGCAAGAAGACTCCGTTCGGACTCCTACGGGAGCCAGATCTCGCCTCCGACTTCGGCTACGGGAAGACTCCGCCCGGACTCCTACGGGAGCTGGGCTTCGTCCCTGACTTCGACCGCTGGTAAACTTCATCCGGACTCCTATGGGAGCCGGACTTCACCCCTGACTTTAATTGCAGGTAGACTTCGCCCAGACTCCTACGGGAGCCGGACTCTACCCATGACTTCACCTGCAGACTTCGTCCGGACTCCTACGGGAGCCGGGCTCCGCCCACGACTTCACTTACAGGTAAACTTCGTCCGGACTCCTATGGGAGTCGGACTTCACCCGCAACTCCAATTGCAGGTAGACTTCGTTCGGACTCCTACGGGAGCCAGACTTCGCCCCTAACTCCAATTGCAGGAAAACTTCGCCCGGACTCCTACGGGAGCCAGACTTCGCCCCTGACTTCAATCGCAAGAAGACTCCGTCCGGACTCCTACGGGAGCCAGATCTCGCCTCCGACTCTGGCTACGGGAAGACTCCGCCCGAACTCCTACGGGAGCCGGGCTTCATCCCCGACTTCGACCGCTGGTAAACTTCGTCCGGACTCCTACGGGAGCCGGACTTCGCCCCTGACTTTAATTGCAGGTAGACTTCGCCCAGACTCCTACGGGAGCCAGACTCCACCCGCGACTCCAACTGCAGGTAGACTTCGTCCGGACTCCTACGGGAGCCGGACTTCGCCCCCAACTCCAATTGCAGGAAGACTTCGCCCGAACTCCTACGGGAGCCGGACTTCGCCCCTGACTTCAATCGCAAGAAGACTCCGTCCGGACTCCTACGGGAGCCAGATCTCGCCTCCGACTCCGGCTATGGCAAGACTCCGCCCGGACTCCTACGGGAGCTGAGCTTCATCCCTGACTTCGATCGCTGGTAAACTTCGTCCGGACTCCTACGGGAGCCGGACTTCGCCCCTGACTTTAATTGCAGGTAGACTTCGCCCAGACTCCTACGGGAGCCGGACTCCGCCCATGACTTCACTTGCAGACTTCGTCCGGACTCCTATGGGAGTCGGGCTCCACCCACGACATCACTTATAGGTAAACTTCGTCCGGTCTCCTACGGGAGCCGGACTTCACCCACAACTCCAATTGTAGGTAGACTTCGTCCGGACTCCTACGGGAGCCGGACTTCGTCCCCAACTCCAATTGCAGGAAGACTCAGCCTGGACTCCTACGGGAGCCGGACTCCGTCCCCGACTTCTACTTCAAGCAGACTTCGTCCAAACTCCTACGGGAGCCGAACTTCGCCCCTGACTTCAATCGCAAGAAGACTCCGTCCGGACTCCTACGGGAGCCAGATCTCACCTCCGGCTACGGGAAGACTCCACCCGGATTCCTACGGGAGCCGGGCTTCATCCCCGACTTCGACCGCGGATAAACTTCGTCTGGACTCCTACGGGAGCCGGACTTCGCCCCTGACTTTAATTGCAGGTAGACTTCACCCAGACTCCTACTGAAGCCGGACTCCACCCATGACTTCACCTGCAGACTTCGTCTGGACTCCTACGGGAGCCGAGCTCCACCCACGACTTCACTGACAGGTAAACTTCATCTGGACTCCTATGGGAGCCAGACTTCACCCACAACTCCAATTGTAGGTAGACTTTGTCCGGACTCCTATGGGAGCCAGACTTCACCTCCAACTCCAATTGTAGGAAGACTCAGCCCGGACTCCTACGGGAGTCGGACTCCGTCCCCGACTTCTACTGCAAGCAGACTTTGTCCGGACTCCTACGGGAGCCAGACTTCGCCCCTGACTTCAATCGCAAGAAGACTCCGTCTGGACTTCGCCCCTGACTTTGATTGTAGGTAGACTTCGCTCGGGCTCCTACGGGAGCCAGATCTCGTCTCCGACTCCAGCTACGGGAAGACTCTATCCGGACTCCCATGGGAGCCGGACCTCGTCTCCGACTTCGACTGAAGGAAGACTTCGTCCGGACTGCTAAGGGAGCTGGACTCCGAGCTCCTCTCAGACGGGTAGCTAACCACCTCTCTCCGTCAGACACTCCAGCCGAACTTCAGCCGACAGGCCTAGACCCCCTGGCGGGCTGCAGCAATGGCCACGACTCTGCTCCACTTCCTGCGATGGATTTCACACGGCCCCATCACTCCCTGGCGGGCTGCAGCAACGGTCACGACTCTGCTCCACTTCCTGCGACGGATTCTGCGCGGCCCCATCACTCCCTGGTGGGCCGCAGTAACGGCCACGACTCTGCTCCACTTCCTGCGACGGATTCCGCACGACTCCATCACTCCCTGGCAGACCGCCATAATGGCCATGATCCTGCTCCACTTCCTGCGACGGATACCGTGCGATTCTTCCATCCTCTGGCAAGTCACGACAATGGACGCCGCTCCACTCCCCGCGACAGACTCCACGTGGCATGTCCCGGTGATAGCCACGATTCCACTCCACTACTCTTCGCAACAAACTCCTCCTGACTCTGGGCAGCCCACGGCCAGACGGTTACAGACATCGTTATCAGTCTGTTGCTCCCTCCGCCTATAAAAGGGGGACCCCAGATACGTTATTCTCTAAGCTCAAAATTCTATCCCAAAACTCTGCTAAAATTTTCGTTCGAGCACTCCATTCTTGTTGAGGCAGAGAACTGACTTGAGCGTCGGAGGGTCTTGTCGAAGCAACCCCACCTCCGGTTTAGACTTCTTTTGCAGGTCCCGACGGCGACCGCGACTCCCTCGACTCCAGCTTCTCCGGCGCAGGCGGATTTTTGCACCAACAAGGCTTATAAAGTTCTAATTAGATTAGAGTTTATTGAAAACCTATTGGATTTAAGAGAACCATGCTAGCATATGGTTAAACTTAATTTTTCTTAGAACTTCGATTGGATTAAGTCCATAGCCTTGAACCTAATTTAAATCTATTTGGACTTTATTTGGATGCCTAATTATGAGTCCAAGAGGATCGGATTAAGTCAATGAGTTGGCTAAATTATCTCCTTATTATCTCTTCATTATTTCCTCATTATCTCCTAATGTGTGTGTGGAATTGTTGGAAAGAAGGGTGGCGTCTTCCTCCATTTTTGGCAGAATCAAGGGGTGCTAATCCCTACATAATGCAAGAGGAGCCCACCCCCTCTTGTGGCTTGACATGGAAGGAGAGAGAGAGAGCCCATGCTCCCTCTCTTGAATGAAAATCCTAGAATGGAGCACCAAGGGTTGGCGCCCTAACCACTTGCCCTATATTCTATGGAGCGCCCACTTAGATTGCCTTATCTGACTGGAGCACTTCATATGATTATCAAAAGGGGCTGATGTCCTACCAATTAAGTCTGATTTTAATAAAAAAAATTAGATTAAAAAGGTAAAAATGCTTATGAGATAATGATATGCCTTTTTAAGTTAATTAGATTCCTGATTTGGATCAAGAAAGGGCCTATATAAAGAGAAGGTCTCCTAGGATTTTAGAAGTTAGTTTTTTTTTATTAAAAATCAAATCTCTCTCTCCCTCTCTCCTCTCCATGCCACACCCTCTCTCCTCTTTCCAATGCTCAAAAATTAGGCGTCCCACCTTTCTACACGCCAAGGTTGAGGAGGCTTTCTTCTACAGCGAGAAAGAAGAGAAAAAGGGCTACAGTTCAATAGTTGATTCCGTAGTTAAGATCAAAAAGTTGATCGAGGATCTAAAGGGCTAAATCCTACTTAAAAAAGAAGGATCTACCATGCGAAGAAAGATTTGAGGTTGATCCTAGTGGATATCTGTAGAGGCCGGATACGTGTACGGCTCGAGGACTTTTGAACCTGAGATCATCGATAACAGTGAATTTCTACCCGCACTAAGATATTGAGATTTGATCTCATACTTATATTATTTTCAGATTATATGTATGTCTTTACTTCTGGGCTTGGATAGGATTAGATGAGATCTAATGCATATGGGGTTAAAGGGTTTAACCCGATTATTTTTCTGCTGCAATTAAAAATTTTGAAATTTACACATGCACCCTACCTGATTTTCTAACACCTTCATCTAGGTAAGCATTGTAGTTCACGTCAAAAGGTGGGGATGCAAGAAATCAATTACAAGGGTTAAAAAAAGAAAAAAATAGTAGATAATAAAGGGGACTAAATTGCAAGAGGACAATAAACCCAACTCACATGTAGTTAGAGAACTTAAGAGAAAAGTGAGAAGTTGGTGAAAGAAGAGTTCTAAAGATTTCTATGGCTAATACTCAATTACTAATTTGTTGAATTAGTAATCCGATGACGTACTTCTTCAATAGTCTGGTCAGATATCAGCTGTCTTTAGGAATGTCTGAATTAACTTTTAATTCAAGACTAAGTCGGTACAATGCTAATTTACCTATTTTACTCAAGAATAAATAAAGTTCAAGTTAGAGGATGAGATGAATACATTAAATATGATATAAGAAATATTATAATATATGTTATTTAATCTCTATTATTTTATATTTGATACTTTTTTTTTTTTTTCAGGAATTGTCAAGTATAAAGGTTTCATTACACCCCAATTACAAGATCAAGGTTGAGCTCGAATTCAAGTCGGTTAAGTACACATCCAAGCTCAAATTAAAGACCCAAATACAAAGAAATGGGACCCATGCGTGTGAGGTGGAGGCTGTTGTGGCTGATTGGCTTTGACGCGGGAGCTGGTGCAAGCGGGTGTGGGCCTTGCACGCACGCAGAGGAAGTGGCTTTACGTGGGAGCTTGGCGAGGCGCTGGGCTGAGAGCAGGCGTGAATGCGGAAAGGAGGGCGCGAGTGGGCGCCAAGGCGAGCGCAGGAGCTGAGAACGCGAGTGGGAGCCAGCGCGGGAATGGTTTGAATGTGGGCTTGGGACGCGTGCAAGAGGGTTCAGAGCGGTTGGAATCAATTTGAAGTGGTGCATAGAGCCTGAGGCGTGAGCGGATGTGGCTGGACTCGCGCACGATGTACTGCTGGTGGAGACGCGTGTGGACCAAGCTGAGAGGCGGCATGCGCTACCGGAAGGACGCGGTGATGCGCTTGGGACGCAAAAAGATTTTTTGAGGCGCGGTTCGACGTGGGTCCAAGGGTGTGCGCGCAATGAAGTCACGGGAGGAAGGACGCGGTGACACGCTTGGGATGCGGAAAGATTTTTTGGGGCGCGGTTCTACCTGGGTAAGGGATTGATTCCACATCAAAAGAAGTAATAAACCCCTTTCCTCCTAACATTTATAAAAAAACTCTAATATTCCTATCCAGCAAGCATCGAATAAATCTAGAAGATTCAAAAAATTGGAGATCCAAAAAATCTTCCAAAATCTTACAAGGAGAGAGAAAAAAAAAGGGAGCAACTCCATATACGGCTAAGGATCTTCATTTTCGAAGAATAGATGAGATTTTTAGTATTTATATTTTATAATTTTTTTATACAATTAAAATTTGATTGTAATATTTTTTTATGAATAATTTTTTTTTTATTGTTTCAATATTGTGTTCCTTGTTTAGACTATAATTTAGATTTTTGAATAACCTATGATTACATAGAGACGAGTCATAATCTAAAGATACGATTTGTATTCGGCGAGATAGATTACGCTCAAAATCTGATTATAGATTATTTTATTTTTATGATTTGAGATTTTGAATAGTCTATGGCTACGTAGGAGCGGATCAAGGTACTACAATCCATACCTAGTGAGATAGATTATACTCGAAGATCAATCATAATTTTAATAATTACACATTGAAGAAATACTTTATATTATGCTAAAAATTGAATCAAATACTGAAACATCTTAATCTCTTGCTTATTAGTTTAATTTAATTTTAATTCTTATTTCTAGTTTCAATTATATTCCTACTCTTTCATATTTTCAGTTTTACTATTTAACTAAAACTCTAACAAAATTTTAATTAAAATATGAACATAACCCCATTAATTCTTGTGGATTCGACCCTAACTCAACCTATCTATATAGTTTGAGTTAGATTTTATTTTTGACTGTCACAACAATCAGTCCTTCTACCCTATCCTGGGTGGTGTTGGCTTCCTTGATTCAAGCATGGGCACCGGGGGCTTGCCGGCCATCCCCGGCCTCGTCTCTTTCCCCTCAAGCTCTAGCTCCACCTTCTTCTTGGGCCGAGAAGGTCGGCTCGACTCTAGTTGCTCTCTCCATTAGTTAGGGATCGAAGACCTCTTCAGTCACACCATCAAGTTCTGCCTTGAACGACCATCGGGTGGGTGGCCCATGACTTGCTTTGGGGCATGCTTCTTCCATTGGACATAGAAAAGTTGGAGGGCCAGAGTTTAGGTGTTCAACAAAGAGATGCCATAGATTCATTCATCCAAGTGGGTTTCTTTGACCCTTCTTCCCCCTTTGCGCATTTTCAGTAATTGATTTGCTTGCTTCTGTAGCTTGGTCATTATGTCACCATTTTTACCAACTCCATAAGGCAGCAAGATTCGAGGTCACCGATGCCCATTTTGAGATCCAGACCCTCCAAGCAAAGGTTGATAAGGTCGAAGCTAAGGCAAAGCACCTTAAAGAGGTGCTAGAAAATATTGAGGCTGCACAGGCGGTGACCAAGGTAGCATGAGCAATGGCCAAGCTAGCACAAAAGAAGGTTGAAGCTGACCTTCTGGAGGAGGAGGAGAAGATGAAAAGCCAAGTCGTCAAGGCTGGTCGGCTGTTGGTTAAGGCATTTCATGCTTCTTAGGAGTTCACTAAGGAGAATATCAAGTTCGCTAAGGAGGCTTTCTTCATTGGGCAAGACATGCTCCACTAAGAAATAGCCACACACCTTTCCAAGTTGGACTTATCCTTTTGGATGAAGATGAGGTTGGTGAAGACCAACATTTAACTGAGCCAAAGACTGAGGTGTAGCCTCAACCAGAGCCCGTGGTTGCCGAGGTGTCACCTCAATAGGAGCCAGTGATTGTCGAGGTGTCACCTCAGTCAAAGCTTGTAGTTGCCGAAAAACCCTCTTGCCTAGCAACATATGTTCCTGTGAACTCCTTGGAAGTTTCACAGCCCGAGGTTGTTAATGCCTCCACTTAGACTTCGATTCTATAATCTTATCTTCTTATTTTGCCTATCATATCATGTAAAAAGACAAACATTTTATTTAATGAAACAACTCTTTTCTTTACCCCTGAGGCTTTTTTTTTCTGATATTTGTGTGTCCATCTCCATGCAATCCAGCCAGTGTGAGCTTTGTGGATGTACAGTCATTTGTCATCGCGTTGAGTCCTTATCGAGGGCCATGGCTCTGTCAATCAGTGTCCAAATCAAGGCTCTTGAAAAAGAGACTCATGCAACTGAAAAGAGGGCTGCTACAGTAGGACGAAGGACCTCGGAGAGGTATAAAACTTGCATCAGGGCCTTTGAGGAAGGAAAGCATTTGAGGGAGAACATTAGGCAAACGGATAAGATATATACCTCAGAGAAGAATTGGTTAGTCGAAGCTTGCGTGAAGTTGAATAATGCCATCAAGAAAGTGAGGTGGGGTGCTGCTAAGAGAGCCGCTCGATTTCACAACAAACTTCACATGGCTTGGGAGAGGATTACCATCCTAAAACACCTTATGGATTCAGTTAAGGCAACCAAAGAAGCGAGATGGGGCACCACTGAGAAGATTGTTCGATTTTGGAATGAGCTTCACATGGCACAAGTGAGAATCACCATCCTAGAACATTTGATCAATGGGGAGAGGTCAACAATAATAGAGCTTCGATTTGGGGCTAGCAGTGAGCAAGGTGGCGGCCAACTTTACCAAAGGCAAAGTCGAGTAGATGAAGGCAAAGTTTGTCGCAAACCAAGTCAAGCTCATCCATTGTTGCTAAAGGCATCCTGACGGCCTACTAGGTTAGTTTCAAAAAGTGCAAGTCTCTTGCTAAGCAGCTTTTCCTAGGGATTGATGCTGATCTCCTTAAAGAGACACCTTCTGATAACTCAAAGTTTTGTTAGATTTCGATGGTATAGCGAAAGGGTTAGGTGTTTAAAATTTCATTCAAAATATCCGATGCACCGAAAACCCTAATGCCCAGAAATCCTTAACTATATCAATCAAAATACAATTAAAATAAATTTGGATCAGAAGAATACCTATAGCGCTAATCTAATTTTTACAAGGTGTCCAAGTGTCTGCCCTCCAATGGTGATCCACATAAAAATTGAACCAAGGACAGTGCTCCTTTCTTCACCTTGTTTCAAGAGTTCTAGCCCCTAGAAATCGACTAGCCACCAATCGATCTGACCTTCCTTCAGACTTGAGTCTAAACCTCTCAGAACCATCCACTGGACCTGATCATCTTTTTCTGAACCTCTTAAACCCTTAGAGCTATTAGGATTAGGCTTGTCTTAAAAGAACAAGCCTTTGTCCTAAACCCTAGAGTTGTAAGAGAGGGAGAGAGGGAGTGGATAGGGGATGTAAGAATTGAATGATCAACCCTTCTGCCATCCCCTATTTATAACACCAGATGGGGCACCAACAGAGAAGGCACACCTCATCTATAGAGCCATATCAAGTCATCGTATCACTTATCTGAGAGTCTTTAAACAGAAAGACTCTTCAGGATGTGATACGTCGATTTCAGCCCTCTTATGTGCACATACCCAGTATGAGATGCTTTTCGCATCTCTTCTGACTTCAGATCAGCATGAAAAATTACCACATAATAGTTTATTCAAATAGGAAGGCTATCAGCAAGTGATGCCTAATTTGAATAAGAGTTTAAACCTAAGAAGGACTCTTAATCAGAGAGACGCGCAAGTACCTTCTCACTATCACGTGTGCACATGCCTAGGAAAGGGCATCAAAAACAACCTTCCAATATCCAATAATTTTTTAGATTTTTATCACATCATCAGAACTTAAAAGTAATCTTTATCAAAAAAATTATCAGATAAAAAACTTGCTTAAGACTCCTTAAACAGAAGGAGTCTTCGCATCCCTTCATGCATCCAGAAAACCTGTCACACATGCAGCAATGTTCCAGCAATTTTTTCATGCATAATCTGATAGATTTTTTATACTTAAAATGGTGTTCTAGGTGGTTCATCATCTGATTTCATTTTCATAAAAAATAGAGACCCAAGACAGAAGGACTCTTAGTCAATCTGCATGCCAAAACCAAAGAGCGCATGCGCATAGCATATATGCGCCAAGAGTCCTTCTCATCTTGGACTCTTGGTTTTTTGGTGTTAAGATAAGATGTGGCAGCTATTTTTTGGCATTTTTAGGTGGCTTGACCTAACCCAAATGCCCACCAAATTGAGCTAGCAAATCAGCAAGGCATGAGATCAAATTGATCTCCAAAGGAGCTAGGGTTTCCACACGTGCTAGCATGCTTACCGGAACCCTGATTAAATCCAAAATTTTAATCAATCTTTTTTAAAAGGATCCTTGACTAATTTTTATATATGTGTTACCCATTGGGTTCCATATCTAGCTAGAAGTAGGTTTGGGTACAAGTTGATCTAATTTGATTAGACTTCAATCTAACCAATTTAGGTCCAATCGAGCTAATCCAATTTCAACAATTAGAACTCTTTCTAATTCACGATCGAATTAAATTCTTTAATTCGATCAAACTTATAAGTCAAGATTGATATTTAGTAACATATCATGACTATCCAGAAGATATAAAATTTGATAAAAATATCAAATATATCCTTCAGTGATAAATTATCGTGCAATTCAATCCTTCGATCATCCCTACACCCTGAATATGTTCATGAGTATAGAACCATGTCAAACTCAAATATATATTCATATCGATTTTCAATTAATCAATGATGACTCCAATGAAGAAGTATTAGAAACTCTTTCTAATCTCTTTCCTACTTTTGGCCAAAATTTTTTTTTCAAGTCAAGATGTGATCTCCTCTTACTAGGAGCGATCGATTCCATATTGATCTATTCACAATTTTCATACACACTCCATCATATCCAGAACACTCCGTATATATATTAATGCTATGCTTGAATATAAATCAAAATATGAATTCATGTGCACAAGATTTCATAATGATCTCAGATTTAAGGATCACTTGCACAACTCCCACTTAGAGAACTATCTTTGACATGCAAGTAAGACTTTCATAAGATATTCTCTTTCATCGAGTTAATTTAGTGGACTCATTTTCCAAATGAGCACCCACATCCTTGTGTTAGTGTCCCACACAAGTGGCTAGTGAGATCTACCACCCTCTCTATCAAGCATACATAGGATGTGCTCGTTTATTTGAAATATTGATCTTCGACTCAATATTCCTACGATCAGAAATATTTAAGATTAGAATTTTATGATTTTAAGTCTCACCAATATGACCTATTCATGTCTCCTAAAATTATTACCCTAATCTTTGAGGTTCATCATAATCTTAGACATAATAAGATGCAAGTAATATGATGAATCAATATCTTATTTTATTATTAAATAATAAATATTATTACATGAGTTAGAAAATTATAAAGAAAAGTTCTATCACAATACACTTGCGATTGGCTTATAGGGCACTCTTCTTTCAATCTCTCACTTGCACTAAAGTTAATTGCCTTTGTATCTTAATCTTATACAATCAAGATGGTGATCAAATAGCTGCTATGGTATGGCCTTAGTGAATGGATCTGCTATATTGTTCTTTATATCTACTCATTCAAGGATAACATCTTGTCTCTTTACAATTTCTCAAACGAGATGAAAGTGTCTGAGGATGTGCTTGGATCTTTAACGAGACTTAAGTTCCTTTGCTTGAATAACGGCCTCAGTATTATCACAATAGAGTGGCACTAGTCCTTCAATCTCAGAAAAGACTCCTAAATCTATGATAAACTTCTTCACCCAGATAGCTTCCTTAGCAGCTTCACTAGCAGCGATGTACTTTGCATCAGTAGTTGAGTTAGCTACTGTCTGCTGCTTGAAACTCTTTCAACTCACTATCCCACCATTAAGGATAAACACATACTCTGATATTAACTTGCTATCATCCAGATTAGATTGAAAACTAGAATCTATATATCCCTCTAGTTTCAACTCTGATCCTCTTCTATATATGAGAAAAATATCTTTAGTCTTTCTTAAGTACTTCAGAATATTTTTCACAGCTTTCCAATGATCCTCTCCTGGATCAGTCTGAAATCTGCTAGCTATGCCCAAAGCATAAGCTACATCAGGCCTGATACATAGCATGGCATACATAATTGATCTCACAGTCGAAGCATAAAAGATTTCATTCATCTTCTTCCTCTCTTTTGGTGTCTTGGGATATATTTTCTTAGAAAAATGTATACCATGACTTGCAAGTAGGTAACCTCTCTTACTTGCCTCCATATTAAACTTTTTTAATATGAGAGCTATGTATCGTGATTGGGATAAGCCTAACATCTTTTTTAGATCTATCTATATAGATCTTTATATCCAGTATATAAGATGCTTTACTCAAGTCTTTCATGAAAAATTTATTCAATAGTCAAGTCTTGACCGATTGTATCATTGGGATATCAAAAATTTAAAAATTATAAATTATTAGTGATAAAATTTTTTTTTATCATAAATAGTCAATTATTTATGATGAAAATATTTTCATTATTAATATTTTCAAAAAAATTAAAAAATATAAAAATTATAGTTTATTTGTAATGGAAATTTTGTATCATAAATAATTTAGTATTTACAATAAAAATTAATTTTTTATCATAAATAATTGATTATTTTTGATAAAAAATAATTTTCATCATAAATACTTCATTATTTATGATAAAATAATTTCATCACTAATAATTAAAAAATCAAAACTTTAAAAAAATGACTTTCGATACTGAAAAAGAATCATTCTTCCTATATCCAGACTTTGTTGGATGATGCAACAAAATTCTTTACTTACAATCGAATCAACCATCTTTAAGATCCAAAAGCAAACCACCTCAAAAAATTAAACGTAAGAAATTTGATTTAGAAAAAATATCAACTTCTAACTGTATAAAGAATAAAACTTTATCAATTGTTCCATTGACTAAATTATGTTATTTACTTCTAAACCATCCCAAAATAGTTTGGCCAATAATCCTTTGTGACAACAAAATCCTATAACATCTTTAAGAGAAAAATATAACTTCTTGAATGCTGTCCTTAATCTACGGCAAATGATGCACCACAGCAGTCCAATCTCTGAAATCACCAATTGATGTCAATCCTCCATCAAAAAGATTAGACTCTATATAGAAACTAAGGCCAATAGATCACCAAAAGATCCTCCTTTTGTGTCGGATCTCAAGGGTCTTAGCTGCTCGCAGATTAAATTTGAGTTCGGATGTCTATTCAAATCTTTCGATCAACTAATGGCAGTGTTGTCACTAAAAAAGTAAATCTAATTAGTTAGATTTTTTAATTATAAATTATATTTGATTGGAGCAGAATATCAGAGAACTTGCTTTATTTTTGTGATCAAGGAGAATCAAATTGATCCATATCATTATTATCTCATATTCATCTCATTCTTCTGTATAGATCTGCAATCTTCATAAATCTTGATTGGCATGAACATATCTCAAGGCTGCTAAAATTCATGAATACACTTGAGAAGGTACTTTTAGTGAGAAATATTTTTTTATAAAAATTAATTACGATGAAATTTAAATTTACATTGCTAATAAGATTATTAACAATGAAATCTTTCGTCGTCAATAATTTTTTTGACAAATTTTTTTTAAGAGAAAAAAATATTTTAGTGAGAATTTTTTTTTGAATTATTAGCGATGAAAATAAAATTTTTATTGCTAATAAACTTATTAACAATGAAAATACTTTTCATCACCCATAATTTTTTTAATTTTTATTATGGATATTTTTTTGACAAGAAATATTGATGATGAATATAATTTTTTCGTTGCTAACAAAGTTATTAACAATGAAAATTCTATTGCTAATAATTTTTAGAGGAAAAAATTTTTAGTGAAGATTTTATTTTTTGGCAAAAATTATTAGCGACGAAAATCATATTTTCATCGCAAATAATTTTTTTTGGAGAGAAAATTTTTTTGCAAATTTTTTTTTTGACAAGAATTTTTTGGCGATGAAAAAAACTTTCCATCACTAATAATTGTATTAGCAACAAAAAATTTTATCGCTAATAGTTTCCATCAACTCAACATCCCATCGCGCCAAACCCGCTCCCCCCTCCCCTCTCTCCTCTCCCCTCTCTCCTCTCTTCTTTCCCTCTCCCCTCTCCCTCTCTGTGCTCTCCCTGAACCCTTCCATCTCCCCTCTCCTCTCTCCCTCTCCCCTTTCCCTCTCTGTGCTCTCTCCCCCTCTCTTCTCGTCGGCAAGCCCATTGCCGAACTCTTTTATTTTATGTGTGTTGATCGAGCCACCGGGGGGCGGAAGGGGTTGCGGGGGTGGGGGTCCGGCAGTGCCATGAGGTCGGGGAGGGGGTCGGCTGGCGGTCGGGGGAGAGACTGGGGCGGGGAGGAGAGGAGGGCGGTCGGTGGTGCCATGGGGCCAGGGAGGGGGTCAGGGGGCAGAGACCCGACCAGCGGTGCCACAAGGTCGGGGAGGGGGTCGAGGGATGGAGATAGGGTCGGGGAGGGGGAGGCCGGTGGTCAGGGGTGAAACGGGGGCGGGATGGGGTCCATGGGTGGTCAGGGGTGAGACAGGGGCGGGGAGGGGGTTGTCGGTGCCATCGGGCCAGGGAGGGGGTCGATCGAGGGAGACGGTGCCAGGGATGGGGCGGCTGACGAAGAAACAGGGAGGGGGTCGGTCGGGAAGGGGTGGGTGATGGCGGGGAGGGAGGAAGGAAAGAGAAAGAGGAGGGGGAAAAAGAAAGAAAAAAATAAGAAAAAAAATAAAAAAAATAAAATATTAATCAAATATTTTATTATTTGATTAATAAAAATAAAATCTAAATCACGATCCAAATTGGATCGAGGTAGGGATCTGGGTCGAGATCTCGATTTGGATTAGGATCCAGATCGAGATCTGATTTGGGCAGTGCAGGGTCTGTGACAGTGACGGCACCGTGGGAGTGGGAGCTATGGGATGCCGAGTCCAGGCGACATAGGGTATGTGATGGCACCGATGCCAGCACCATGGGAGCGGAGGTCGCAGGGGCCGAGTCCGGTTGGCACGGGGTGTGTAACGGCACCGGCATCATGGGAGTAGGGGCCATACGAGGCCGAGTCCGAAGCTCGTTTAGGAAAAAAATTATTTAGAAAAAAATATTTTTAGATAAAAAATATTTTAGAAAATAAAAAATTATAAAATAAAATTTAGATAAAAAATATTTTAAAAAAATAAAAAACCATCAAGTCCTTGGGATTAGATTTCGTATTATTATTTTATGTTAATATTATTTTGCATGCTCAACTGCTAATAGTTTATTTTATATTTATTGCATAAATTTATTTTATATTTATTACATGCTCAACTATTTATAGTTTTTATTATTATTAATTAATATTATATTTAATTATATATCAAGAATTGCAGGTATGGCATCCGAAGACAGACGACGATGTTCGCATTCACTGTCTACCTCAAAGGTCGAGGCATCTTTATCAATTTTTACTGTCGCACCAATTCCTTCATCAGAGGGTCTTGCACTGGCATGTCCCATGAGATGGGTTCGAATGAAGTGGATTCGAGTGGTATTATTATTCTTTTTATATAATAAAATTTAATTTTTTTTATTTAGATAGCTATCATATTAATAATTTATTTATTATTATTTCATATCAGTCTCTATTGGTAGTGAGGTGAGGATGAGGTCTATCAAAGAACCTCACTCTAGAGCGTTGGAGACGTGAGCATCCGAGACAGTGTCTCCATATCAAGATACCACCCGGCTATACTAGGTCAATTAGGTGATGGTGCGAACCATGGTAGACCGAGCTGGGTATCATATGCTGCAGCTATGCCCCCATGATGCTTTTCGATTGGCATCACATTGTACAAGCTTAGAGAGATTTTCTACACCCACTTATAGGTAAAATAAATTATATTATGAATATTTAATTAGTATGATATTCTTCTAATATTTGTTATTGACAGAGTATTTTTGATATTATTAATTTTGAGGAGAATCGTGTGCGGCGAGTCATGGATACTCATTTATCTTTGTATTTCAAGAATTATCGCCACCACATCCATCAGTATTGGTACCATATGATGCAGGATCATGAAGAGGAGGCAGCACGGTAGTGGTCCTATGACAGCATCACTATGGATGATTAGACTTTCATATGCCGGCATTATGAGAATCTGACATATCAGATTATACATCAAAACTTTTTTTTTTTAAAAATTTAATGATTAAATCATTTATTCTTAAATTAAATTTATTATCTACTAATTTGACTGGTAAATGTACAGAAAAGATGGATTTAGAATGCCGCAAATCAGGCGAGACAGATCGTACCATATTATGGAGGTTCGAGGTCATTCGCTCGTCACATAGAGCAGATGGTAAGTAATTTTTAATTAGTATATAATTTTTTAACTATTTAAAAATTTTTTAATTAATTATTCTCAAATTACAGAGAGATGCTGAGAGTGGCAAATTTTCTGATAGGATTGATATCTACCAACAGACCCTCCAGCGATGGTCAAGAGAGTGGATGATGGAGAGCTAGGAGCTCTTTGTAAGTTTTTTTAATTATTTTTTTCATTCACAGTTTGATTTTTATTATAAAATTAAAATAGCTATAACTTTAATTTTCAGGACCGTATGATAGATATAAGATCCTAGCCTACCTCTGAGGGCTTGATCGCACCCACAGATGATGAGATCTGTGATCAGATGCTTAGTACGAGATCCTATTATGTTAAGAATCTAAGGTATGGGATCACTGCTCCCTCATCCTTATGCTTGTCTAAGGCTGACATCCATGCTGCCTGCGATGCTCGATTGATGGAGGTGCAAAGGCAGGCTACTGAGGATTGACAGCGAGCTTATGAGCTGGCTGCACGCGTCGACGAGCATCAGCAGCTGCAAATCCAGATGATGGAGCAGATGGCATGGATAGAGCAAATAATACAGTTGATAAGGCAGTAGCAGGTCGGTCCGAGCTCTTTCGAGCACTCTCTTTTTTCAGCTCATTCTCCTTCTGCAGATGCTGACACTTGACGATCTCTTTATATAATTTTTTATTTTTATTTTAAATTATTTATAATTTTAATTTAATATAATAAAATAATAAAATTTATTTATGAGTTTATTATAAATTTTTTTATTTTTATTTTTTATTTTTAATTTATAAAAAATATTATAAATATAAATTAAAAATATATATTCATAAATTATTTTTTAAAAAAATATGTGTAAATTATTAGTATCAGAATTATTTTTGATGAAATATTGGTTGCTAAAAATATTTTACTATGATAAAAAATTGATCATAAATAAAATTTTTAATAAATTTAAAAATATTAAAATTTTATATAAAATTAATATAGATGAAAATATTTTCATTACAAATAATTAATATTTATCAGTGATGAAAATTTATGTCAAAAATTACTATATTTATGATGTAAGTTTTATGTTATTAATATTATTTAAATATAATTTTTAAAAAATTTTATTATTAAATTAATAACAATGAAAATTTTTATCATTAATAATTACATTTGCGATGAAAAATTTATGTTGCTAATGTTTTTGTAAATTAGCGATGAAAATTTTTTATTGCAAAAAATCATATTTGCGATGAAAATTTTTCATCATTAAAAGTTTTTAAAAATTTGATTTTCATTAAAATTTTTAATTAAATTAATAATGATGAAAATATTTTCATCACTATTAATCTATTATTTATTAGTGATATTAAATTTTATCTCAAATATTCTTTTTAACAATTAAAATTTTTCATCATAAATAATTTTTGAAAAAATAATTTTTTTTAATGATGAAAATTTTTCATCATAAATAATCGATTATTCACGATAAATTTTTTTCATCATAAAATATTATCAACGATATGATTATTTATGATAAAATATTAGTGACAAAAATTTTATTGCTAATAATTATTAGCGATGAAAATAGATTATTTGTGATGAAAAATTTTCATCGTTAATAATCTATTTTGTTGTAGGTTGGTAGTCGGGATTTCAAGAGTTTTGCCAATAGAAAATTGGCAAAAATTCAAGCTTAAACCCATAGAAGATTGGGGGGAAGATGTTTTGGAGATTTTAGCCCTAATCTTTGACAGAAATTAGTCCAATTTCTGGCGACCAAATCAAAACTAAGCTACCGACAACCAAGAGAAAAAGAAGGGAAAATAGCTGTAAGGTTTGGTAATTTTCCGATGATGATGAATTAAGAGGGTTGAGGCCTTTAAATAGATCTATTTTGTTGTAGGTTGGTAGTCAGGATTTCAAGAGTTTTTCCAATAGAAAATTGGCAAAAAATCAAGCTTAAACCCATAGAAGATTGGGGGGAAGATGTTTTGGAGATTTTAGCCCTAATCTTTGACAGAAATTAGTCCAATTTCTGGCGACCAAATCAAAACTAAGCTACCGACAACCAAGAGAAAAAGAAGGGAAAATAGCTGTAAGGTTTGGTAATTTTCCGATGAGGATGAATTAAGAGGGTTGAGGCCTTTAAATAGACCTCAGGGGGAGGAATTAGAGATTAATTTGAACTTAGTTTTTGGATGGATTTAGGACTTTGTTTGGAAGAAGAACTCCTTCAGGAGTTCTATTCATGCTCAGATTCCATGATAACTCTAGCACATGCATTCCACGTGTTGGCTCTCTCTTTTTTTCTTGAACCTGCTTCAAAAGTTGTGCTAATTCTTTTAGGCTTTAAGGCTTGTGACTGGGGTATTACACTTTCCCCCCCTAAAAACAAATTTTGTCATCGAAAATTTCTTTGCTTAAGTCCTCAAAATTTTTTATTTGGGATTCATAGTTCAGATCTCATCCTCAAGCATTTTGATTTTCCAACTCTTGGTGTACTTTTCATCATTAAATCATTTCATATGAAAAATATTAATACCTCAAGAGTTTATCTAAAATAGAACCATTTATTTCTTTTTATCAAAATCAGTATCTCAATTCTAGATAAAAATATCAAATTTATCACCAAAATCACTATTAGCTCTTAACTTAATTGATCTATCACGAGATCACTAACAAACTTTAATATACTCTCAGTAGATAAACATTCAAATATAACATCCAAGATCGATAAATAATCTCATATTTTTTTTTTTTAACCGACAGAGAAACAAATACTTCAAAACTAGAAGAAAATAAATCTATTACTAAATATTTCAAATCCAAGATCAAGAATCGATAGTCCACTCATCCTAGACTTAAGATGCCAAAAATTTTCTTAGCATAGTAGATAGGAGATCTTTTTGTAAAAATGACATAGTGATACTCGAAATAATCCAGAATCAAAAATATTGTCCTTTCTATTATCAATAAATTTTTTCTACAAGGAATATCAAATCATATCATCTATTATAATTTTTTAACTCAAAGAATTAATATTGCTGACTAGCTCAAAATATTTCAGATCACCATATTTTTACTGCACACTCTGATCTAAACCATCAAAATTTTTTAGATTCATAAAATAATTTTGACTAAAATATTACTCCATACTATAGTCAAAAATAATCTAAAATCTTAAATTTCAATTAAAGCCAAAGATGAACTTTTGATTCTCATCCCTAATTTTTGTCTAGAGCACATTCATCTTAATTAACCCTTGAATCCAATATCACATCCAAAATTATCATATAAGTTTATTATAATCCAATATGAATCAAGTCTTAATTCTCATATTAATTCAATTAGATAATTTTTAAATCAAAATTCTATAAATATAATCAATAATAAAAATTTTTGATGCTCTACCAAGTTAATATTTAAATCAAAACATATAGATAGAACCGACTCAGTCATCTTTTCTAGAGTTTCTTTCATCTAAACCTTGATATCTATCAAAATCCTTCTATAGCAACCATCCAAGTCTCTTAAAATCAAATCTCCGTGCCATATTAGATTTGATTAAGAACCTCAAAGGCAAAAAAACTCTAAATCAATTCATAAATCCAAAATTTTAAATTATAATTTCATATATGTCCCAAAATTCTTGATTAGACATAAATAAAATCTTTTATCTTGATCCAAAGATAGCAATCAAGGATTTTCATTAGCAACCTTAACAATGATGGCAAAAAATATCATGATCAACTTAGATATATAATCTTTGAACCGAAGTTTTACATATACCATATAGTCTTTGATACATAAAAATAAGATCTATCATTTGGATCGAAAGATGGTAATTAAAGATTCCACCAAAATGAATATTCCACAATCTTATAATTAATTTCTTCAATAAAAAATAAATTTCTTTGCAATATCTCTTAAATATATTTTTGTTTCTATATGTAAGCTTCATATATGATCCATATTTTGGTATAAATCTCAAAAAATATTTCAATCAAATATCACAAAAGGTCTGCTTAGTCCAATTGGAAACAACACTTTTATGAATAAATCTTTACCTTGCCATTAAACAATTAATTTCAAAATCAAGAGTAATATCATAGTACTCTCTTATATCAAATTTAAGCTTGCAATTCACTCAAATTATTAATGATCAAATTAATAATCATGATGCATGATAAAATTTCATGATCAATAATCCTTTTGCCATTACTTTAGATAAAATCCAACTAATTATATTATGATCCATAGATTGCCAATCATAAATCAAACACTATGTGTCATAATGTCTTGCAATCCTTTCATACACAATCATAATATTTAACCAAAAATCATAAAGATACTTGACACTATAATCATCATAGATCTACACCCCAATGTCTCTAGTATCTATCCACTAATACTCCTCATGCTATATTTGATTTTACATATCTTAATTCATCCACTAATGCTATAATATCATATTAGTTGTCACATCTCTAATCTGAGATCGTGAGCCAGAGATCGTGATAACTACCTCATATTTATGAAAAACTCTCTCCATAAGTATACAAGGTATTCTATATATGATATCAATGCATCATAATAAAATTTATAATAAATTAAATTCAAAATTTAACTAACTAAAAATTAACTTTAATCTTTTACAAAATTTCAATGTAATTCGAAAGGTCTTACATCAATTAAACCTTGAATAAAAATCTTAAAAAATATAATAATAAATCTAGATCGAATCTTGATATGGTCAACTCATGCTTCTAAGCTCACTTTCAAACCAAAGCAATACCTATATCCACAATTAAGAATCTGAATCTGAAAAAAAGAGAGAGATAATGAGCTCGATAGCCCAATAAGTAATAAATATCTCAATAAGATATTTCAGATATATTCATATGATATAATATTCAAAACAAATGCTATGAATAAATATGAGAATATATTTCATACTAATTCAATGCAAATCAAATTCTTTTAAATATTCATATATATATATAATCATAAATCTAATTTAAAATAAAATATATATAACTCAACAACCTTAACTGCATGCAGAAATTTTAAATATTATACAATAAAAATAAAAGATTTTAGATCTAAACTCTTTAATTAAATTTAATTAGATCTAATCTAATCTAGCATGTATAGAGATCATATCTTATATCTAGAAATCATTACATATACAAGATGAAGATCTAATCTATCAAAGATCTAAAATTTATCCTTGCACAGATAGATTTTTGTTGCGATCTGAAATCCATGGATATCTTTTGAGATTTTTTGAAGCTGTACACATGTCCAGTCTCTACAGATATCAACATAGGATTAGTCTTGATCAAAAAAATTTAAAATCATCGGGGTGCTAGCTTCCTTGCGAATCTCTTTCCCTTCAAATTGATTCCAGCCTTCTTTTTTTTTTCATCTCAAGAAATCAAGAAGAGATGATGAATGAGAGGATGGAAGATGGAGGAAGAACAAGGTCTTCCTTTTGGATGGCACCAAGAAGAGCAGAAGCTCTTCTTTTGTGCGGCAAGATGAGGAGAGAAAGGGTGATAAAAAAATCAGTCACTTCATGCTTGGTTTTGTCCCTTATTTATAACCCCATGCCCCATCATTATCTAGGTTTGAAGTTTTGAATCCAATTCAAACTTTAAAAAATAGATAAGGATAGACATATAAGAGAAAGAGGAGAAAGACTTTGGGATGCATGTCCCAACCTTGGGTCGCATGTCCTAAGCCTTGGATGTATCCTCTTTGGCATGTGGGATGAGAGAGAGTCCAAGTCCAACTAGAATCTCAACTTCTAACCCTAATCTTCTTTGGTTCAAAACCAAATTCAATTAGATTTAATCAAATCCTCATTTGATTAGGACTAGACTTAATTAGAACCAAATTAAATCTAATTTAATTTATATCAAACCCAATGTTTAATTAAATGATCAAATCAAATAATTAATAATTAATTCAATAATAATTACTAATTATTCTTCCATAACTAACTAACCTTTAGCAAATTTTCTCTTGTAACTTTTATAATTTAGTTCAATCATCAATCAAATTGATAATTATATCCATCTACAAATCAAATTTACAATTCAATTATTTGATCAAGTCAACACCCCTTTTATGTGTGATCCCATAAGTTTTATTTTATCTAATAGTAAGATATATTGTAACCTCCATCAATAGTATCATTGAAACTTCTTTCAATAGATTGAAATAATTTTAATTCATCCAATGAGAATTATTGATCTTCAATAAATTTTTATGGGTTTTACAATCCATTAGTGATGTCTAGCAGTATGTAGTGACAATCTAGAAGAAAGAAAGAGTCTGAACCTCTAGGTGTAGTTAACATGTGATTCAGTTCTTCTATCATGAGTTTTGACAAGATGAAAGTTATGAAAAACTCATCAAACTCCATCATCTGTCATATGTAAGATTTAATTAGCTTGAGTTTAAATCATGATTTCTCATGAAAACTCTTTCATTAATCAAATTATTATGGCCACGATCTTAAGAACTCAGCTTCATAAATCATATATGACTACTCTTTAACTACTAAGATCGATAGATCCTATCTAAGTATGTATCCTACTCCTACAACGAATCTACTATAGCCAACATACATCATAAAGATCTGTATAATTAAGAGATCAAGAAAATATGTAGTCAAATTATGGTAATTTCACTATGAATAGATGCTGAAGGTGCCTAAATGATGGAGGGCTGAGATGGGACTAATGATGGAGGCATGATGTGAAAAAGGATGGTTTGATGTGGAAAATAAGGGGAGTTGCTTAAGAGAGAAAGGGGGCATGGCTTAGGAGAGAAAGGAGGTGCGGGATGGTGCGAAAGAAAAGAAGGAGGTGTGTTAGAGTTGGGACGTAAGGGGAAAGGGTGCTAGGCTTGTTGGTGGCTGAATTCTAGGGTTTGTTGGGGGCTGAAATCTCTTGCGCACATGGGCCTTTGGAAGCTTGGGTGCCTAGGGCTGATGCTTGGGCCTTTAGATCATTTGATGTAGCCCAAAACCTTTTAGTTGATTTCTTTGGGCTTGAACCCAATTCAAACTTGATTTATTAAGGATTGAGTCTTCAAAGATGCATGAGTTATACTTTGGGTCTGGACCAATTGGGGTCTTGATTAGAATAAACTTTTAATTTTCTACAAAAGAAGATGAGAAGTATCAAATTCTACATAATATAGATCAATTACTAAAGAATTTAATGCTTGTATATCCTAATTAATGCACTTATCACATCCTCCAACTTGAACTTTACTCATCATCGAATAAAAGAAAAAGAATTACTCTGTATTCGTGGGACGAGTGCAGGACTTTTGAAAATATTTGGAGGTGCAACCCACTACTATCAGTATCATATACATACTTGCTTGGACTTAAGAAAAGTTATTTCAGACTATTTTGTAAGCAAAGGATATCCCATCAAAGATCTAGTGAAATATGTCATTGGGATATTGATATTATCCAGTAAAGTGGTGAAGTAAAGAACCCATCATATTTCAAAGATATCTCTTTTACCAACTCTCTATTTTTATCTCTAAATCATCAACTTTGAGATATGCTGAGGTATTATCTTCATGCAAGTCCTTTTTTTATTTTTTATTTTTTATACAATCAATGCAATGGCTTAATTCCTTAAGCTTTATGTCTGATCCTTGTAGTGAGGTTTCAACCAATGACTCTCAAATCAGTTGGCTTTAGAGCATTAGGCATAGAGCACCCCTTGAACTTATTGGCTCGAATCAAACAGATTTCAGATTAAGACTGGCGGTATAGCAAGCTTCTTCACATTTCTCACTGTTTGATACCAACACTCAATGCTTGCTTAGGCAAAGAGGCTCGACTACTAGGTGAAAAATGCTTAAAGCTATTTTTTTAATTTATTTTTTTTAAATAAAGAAATTTTGTATTTGTTAACATGCTACATCCAAGCACATCAAAGAAGTAAATTCTTCTTTAATGTTAATAGGGAGGGTTAGAGTTATCTAAAAATTGATTTAGTTCTAATTAACCCTTTTATTAGATTCTATTAAATGTAATCCCTCAATATTTTAAAAACTATCTAGACAGTATATTAATTATTTATCAAAATATATGATTAACTTCAAATCCGAAGTATGACAAGTATAAGAACACAAAGGAAGAAGATAGCTCCTAATAATAATATTATTATATTAAATTCAAAAAATTTTGAATTAAAACATAATAGAGTATATGGAAATGAAGGCACCTGAAGATGAAGTTTCTTCATTTAGCTTTTGGTTTCGTTGTCAGAAACTATATACGAAAATACTCTCTAATCTCCAATCCTTCTTCCACCTCGTCATTGCTCTCTTCATCTTCTTTCTTGCTGGAATACTGAAGTAGAGGCTATGGATAGGTAGAAGAGGGATTGAATATTAGAGAGAAAGGGATGGGGTGGCTAGGGTTTGAAGGGGGATAAGAGGATAGGACAGCAGCTCATAGGGCTTTGGCATGGAGATGGAGGGCGGCTAGGATTGAGGCATCAGCCTTATGGGGTGTGGAGAGAGATACTACCTTGGTTGAGGTGCAGGGGCTTATTTATAGATGCGAGGGGGCATGAGGATTAGTTATTTTGGTAATGTAGGATTAATGGAAGCAAGGATGGGGTGGCTCGGGTTTTTAAGAAGATGCGGAAGGCACCTAAATGATGGAGGGTTGAGATAGGACTAATGATGGAGGCATGATGTGAAGAGGGATGGTTTGATATAAAAAGCAAGGGGCACTACTTAGAAAAGAAAGGGGGTGAGGCTTAGGAGAGAAAGGGAGCACGGGATAGTGCGGAAGAAAAGGAGGCATGCTAGAGTTGAGGCATAAAGGAAAAGGGCGCTAGGCTTGTTGGTGGCAGAATTCTAGGATTTGTTGGGGGTTGAAATCTCTTGCGCACATGGGCCTTTGGAAGCTTGGGCACCTAGGGCTGATGGTTGGGCCTATGGATCATTTGATCCAGCCCAAAACCTTTTAGTTGATTTCTTTGGGCTTGAACCCAATTCAGACTTGATTTATTAATGATTGAGTCTTCAAGGGTGCATGAATGTTGCTTTGGGTCTAGACCAATTTGGGTCATGATTAACACAAACTTTTAATTTTTTGTGAAAGAGGACAAGAAGTATCACATTTTAAATAATATGGATCAATTACTAAGGGATTTAATATTTCTATGTCCTAATTAATGCACTTATCACACCCTCCAATTTGAACTTTATTCATCCTCAGATAAAAGAAAAAGAAATACTTCACAGTCATGGGATAAGCTGCAGAGCTTATGAAACTATTTTGAGGTGCTATCAACTACTATCAGTGTCATATACATGCTTGCTTAGATTTAAAGGAGGTTATTTTAGATTATTTTATAAGCAAAGGATATCCTGTCAGAGAATTAGTAAAATATATCATTGGGATATTAATATCGTCTAATAAAGTGGTGAAGTAAAGAATCCATCGTATTTCAAAGATATTTCTTTTACCAACTCTCCATTTTTACCTCTAAATCATCTAACTCTGAGATGTGCTAAGGTATTGTCTTCATGCAAGTCTTTTTTATTTTATTTTATTTTATTTTATTTATTTATTTTGTATAGTCAGTGCAAAGCCTTAATCTCTTAAGCTTTCTATCTGACCCTTGTAGCGAGGTTTCAATCAATGACTCCTAAACCAGTTGACTTTAGGATGTTAGACATAGAACAACCCTCGGACTTATTGGCTCGAATCAAATAAGCTTCAGATTAAGACTGGCTACATAACATGCTTCTTCATAGTTTCCACTGTTTGATGTGAATACTTAATTCTTACTTAGGCAAAGAGGCCGGCTACTAGGTGAAAAATACTTAGAACTATTTTTTATTATTTATTTATTTATTTTTAAAAATAAAAATTTTTTATATTTATCAATATATTACATCCATATATATCCAAAAAGTAGATTCTTCTTTGATGTTAATAGGAAGGGTTAGAGTTATCCAAAAATTGATTTAGTTCTAACTTAACCCTTTTATTAGATTCTATTAATATGTGACCCCTCAATATTTTAAAAACTATCTAGACAGTATATCAATTACTTATCAAAATATATGATTAACCTCAAGTTGAAGCATGACAAGTCTAAGAACACAAAGGAAGAAAGAAGCTCCTAATCGTATTATTATTATTATATTAAACTCAAAAAAAAATTAATTAAAATATAATAGGGTATATGAAAATGAAGGTACCTGAAGATGAAGTTTTTTCATTTAGCTTTTTCCTCAAACTTAGTCGATATTATCCCCAATGGAGTAGCATCTCTACAAAAGATACTTAAGTAGGACTTGATCAATCTAAACAAAATGCAAAAGACATGCATTAAAAAGTAGAAGCTAGGTTGCCTTCCAAAACTGCTAAGTTTAGAGTCTTCAATTAGACTAAACTTTGATACATGGTCATCCAATATAAATAGACTCATGAAAAATCATGGCCTCCTCCATGATTTTAGTGAGCAATTCTAAGAATGATTTTAATTGTTATCCATTAACTTTAAAAAAGACACTATTACTTAGATTCTCGATCTCTACAGCCCCACATGAGAAAACTTATTTTACTACAAAGGGCTCAGTCCATCTAGATTGAAGTTTTTCAAAAAATAGATGTAGTCCAGAATTATACAAGAAAACTTTTTATTTAGGTGTAAATAATCTTCTAAGAATTGTTTGGTCATGAAATATCTTAGTTTGTTTCTTGTATATTTTGGCATTCTCATAAGCTTCATTTCTGATTTCTTCTAATTCATCTATTTGCAGTTTCCTTTGACTTCCAGCTACATCCAGGTCCATGTTCAACTTCTTAATTGCCCACATAGCCCTATGTTCAAGTTCTATTAGCAAGTGATATGTTTTTCCAAACACAAGCCTATAAGGAGGCATTCTTAAGTTGGTCTTGAAAATAGTGCAATATGCCCAAAGTACATCCACTAGCTTCAATGACCAGTCTTTCCTATTAGTACTAACAGTCTTTTCTAAGATTTGTTTGATCTATCTATTAGATAATTCTGCTTGCCCATTAGTCTGAGGGTGATAGGGCATAGCTAGCTTGTGGGTAATGTTATACTTTTTTATCAGGGATGTAAAGGATTGATTGCAAAAATGTGTTCCTTGATCACTTATGATGGCTCTAGAGATACCAAAACAAGAGAGGATATTTTCTTTAAGAAATTTGACAACAACTTTGCTATCATTTGATTTACATGGTATAGTCTCTATCCATTTGAATATGTAATTGATAGCCATTAACATATATTCATTTTCAAAAGAATTTGAAAATGATCCCATAAAATCAATTCTCCACACATCAAAAATTTCAACAATCAGATCAGATTAAATGTATCATGTCTCTCTTGGTGATTCGACCTACTTGTTAATATCTAGCATAACTTTTATAGTACTCATGTGCATCCCTAAACAAATTAGGTCAATAGAATCTACATTGGAGGACTTTCACAACAGTCTTTTTGGACCCAAAGTGACCACCGCAAGCTTGTCATGATGACAAAAGGATAAGATGCTTCTAACTTGATGGTCCAGAACACATCTTCTAATGATCTGATTAGGATGTTGTTTGAATAGATATAGATCATCCCAAATGAAATACTTTACTTGGACAAAGAATTTATGTTTATCCTGAGTGGTCCAGTAAGAGAAAATCTTATCATTGGTTAAGTAATTGATAATATCAGCGTACCATGGCTCTATAGACATAGAGATGACTTGTTCATTAGAAAAGGATGCATTAATTGGTGGTTCATTAAAGGGCATGACTATTAATCAGAACAAGTTATCAGTTACTACATTTTTTATTCCTTTCTTGTCCCTGATTTGGAGGTCAAATTTCTGAAGAAGCAAAATCCATTGGATCAAGCATGCCTTGGCATCTTTTTTTGTCAGAAGACATTTGATGGTTGTGTGATCAGTATACACAATGATGTGGGATCTAACCAAATAGGACCTAAACTATTTTAAGGCAAATACTACTACCAAAAATTCCTTCTCGATAGTCAAATAATTAAGCTGCACGTCATTTAAGGTCTTATTGGCATAATAGATGACTCGAGGTAGCTTATCAGTCTTTTGACTTAGAATAGCTCCTATGGTATGATTAGATGCATCGCACATGAGTTCAAAGGGCTGAGTCCAATCCGGTGGGTGAATGATAGGAGCTGAAGTCAGTTCCTTTTTGAAGTACTCAAGAGACTCGAGGTACTCAGAAGTGAAGTCAAATTTGATTTCTTTGGCTAGTAGGTTAGTTAGTGGTCGAGCCACCTTACTAAAATTCTTGATAAATCTTCTATGAAAACCAGCATATCCCAGGAGTGAATGAATTTTCTTAATAGATTTGGATGGTGGAAGATTTGCAATTAGATCTACTATGGTTTTGTCCATTTCAGTTACCTTTTTTGAAACAACATGGCTAAGAACTATGCCTTCTTTGATTATGAATTAGCATTTTTTCCAATTGCGAACTAAGTGTTTCTCCTTGCACCTTTCTAAGATTAGTCTCAAATAATGTAGGCATTCGGAGAAAGTAGGGCCGAAGATGAAAAAATTATCCATGAAGATTTTTAGAAATCTCTCGATTATATCAAAAAAATACTGATCATGTATCTTTGAAAAATAGATGGTGCATCACACAACCCAAAGGAAATACGTCTATAGGCAAAAGTTCCAAATGGATAGATGAATGTAGTCTTTTCTTGATCTTTTGGAGCTATGGAGATCTAGTTATAGCCAAAGTATCCATCAAAAAAATAGTAGAACTCATGTCTAGCTAATCTCTCTAACATTTGATCAATAAAAGGCAGAGAAAAGTGATACTTTCTTATGACCGCATTCAATTTTCTATAATCAATATAAACCCTCATCTAGTTTGGATCCTAGTTGGAACAAGCTCATTTGCTTCATTTTGGAGCACCGTCACCCCTAACTTTTTGGGTACTATTTGCACTGGGCTTACCTACGAGCTATCTAAAATGGGGTAGATGATTTCATTATCAAGAAACTTAAGGATCTCTTTCTTGACCACCTCCTTCATGACTATGTTTAGCCTCTTTTGGGGGTCTCTAGTAGGCTTGGTCTCTTCCCCAAGGCTTAGTGGATGTCTGTTATAGGCTTCACCTGAAGAAATCAGATCTAGGGTTTTAGGGTTAGATCTTGAAACTTTTTCAAGATCAGACAGTAGAAGACTAAAATAAATCAATATTTATCTTATAAAATCAGAGAATCCCTAGATTTAAGATCTTATTACATAATTATTATATGACATTAAATCAAAAATTAAAATATAAAGAGCAAGAACTATATGTTGATCATATCAACATGTTTCTATACTACATCTAATGTATGTAAAATATAATAGATCAGATCTATTACCTTGCAAGTTAGATGTTCTAACTTTGTTGATCTGGGCTTGAGGATGATGTTACGAGCCACACATACATCCGACCTCTAGGAGTCATCCACACAAACCCATGAATCACGATCAGAAGTCCTGGTCTAGGAAATCAGCACAGTATGCTAGTACTGTGCTGATCTTTCTTCGATGGTCGATCAGATGCCTCCTTCTTCTTGATTTGGACTCTTCCAAAGATGAGAAGTAGGAGAAGAAGTTTTAGATGTGAGACACTCTCAGAAAACTCATAGATAGAGAAAAGAAAGAGGTGAACTCAGCAACCCTAGAAGAAGACCCTCTTCTTCTTCTCTTTGCTCTCACCTAGACACTTAGTTTTGTGTCTATTATATCTCCATGATCCAACATTCTTTCTCCCTAATTTTTACACACATAAAAGGTTTCTCAATTCTCTATAATTCACAAAAATTTTAAGAAGAAATTTATCTTAAATCAATAGATATAAAGAATCTTTGTCTAGGTCAAATACCTAGTCAAGGGAAATCCAAACAGGGCAAGACAAGGGGTGCCCAACTCTTGGGTGCCCCCTCCTTTTTCTACCATGGACTACCAAAAAATGGTGCACAATATGTGCCATAAAAGCCATAAAAATCTCAAAAAAAATTTGGATAAAATCAGTGCCATAAGGAAAGAGTTTTGGTTTCCTAAAATTCTATCTCATAGAATTTGAAATCCAAACTAATTCCTACTTTGACTTGGTCCACATCCACATTTCATGTAAGAGAGAAAGAGTGAAAAACTTTGGGTGTGCGTGAAGGCCTAAAAGAGAAGGTTTTGTCACACAAAATAAGAGAGAGTGGGTGTGGAGGGCTAAGGTGGCACAAGGTGGAATCCTAGTCTTACTAGGTTTCAATCTATGACTTGTTCAAATTTGGTTTCTCAAACCAAATCAAACCAAAATCAAATCAACCCAATTAGAATAGGTCTTAATCTAATTAAAAATCTAATTTAATTAAATTAAATTAGATTTAAATTTTATTTAATTTTTTAATCAAATTAGAAATTAGGTTGACCCAAGTCCTAATTGAACTAGGACTAGTTTTTCCTTGCACTTGGCTTATCCAATAAATCAATTGGACTTGATCCAATTAAGCCCGAACTAAATATAATTAAATCATATTCAATTAGACTTAATCTCATCCCATTGGCTTAATCAAATTAAGTCAATTAGCAATCGAATTGCTAATCGATCCTCCTGCAACACTTGCACTAGGTTAAATGTCAATCGTATTGATCGTTTAACCCTAGAACGATTCTTAATCATCGATCAACCATCCGATCGGATCGTAAACTCTAATGTATGTGACCTCATAAGTCTGAACCTAAGCCAATAGCATAGAAATAAATTTTTATACCAATCGAAGTAACAATCTAGCAATGGCACCCGACGGCCGGATAGGTCAAATGTGTAGAACAACATCCTTAGAACCCATGTGGATATAGTTTTCATATAATTTATCCCCTTGACCAAAATGCTCATAGGACACCTCAGAGTTCAACTGTCAACTCTGAACAGGTTGTCCATATTGTATTTCAAAATATCAAATCCATCTGATTGATTACCCTGGTCAAGATTTTGCTAAATTGAAATATAGCAACTCATTCTTCTCCAACTCTTGGAGTGGTCAATCACATCTTGATCACACTTTGACTTCACAAGTACTTGACTGTGCCCAGAAGCCTTTCATCACTGAATTAAAAATTTAGTTAGTCCAGTACCAAAGCACAGTGAGTTGCTTGCAAGTCACTGAGGCGATCTCAGGTCTAAGAGATACTTATACATATATCCCATCAGATACATTCTCGACAGCAGAATGCTCTGGAGTTGGTCACGTTCAGTGATGATGTACCCTTACATCTCACCTGTATAACATACTAGTATCTCCACACTCTTTGGTTAAGAGGACAACCAACCCATATGGCCTACAGCGACCTATGCTCGATAGAAGCTGTCATCCTTATCAACAGCCTATCATTTGGTCATGAACAGTTTTAAGTACTAATCGATAAATCCTCTCTTTATCGAACCTAAATAGTCCTAAAGATTTCATCACAACAACGGAGTTCATTAGAAGATAAAAACTTATGATGAAAATATCAAAAATATATTTTATTTATTAACAAATCAATTACAATTCAAGGTTGCTCAACCGTCAACAGGTTGACGATTGGCTTTTGGGACATATTTTCTAACAACTCCCACTTGTCCTAAAGCCACTCGACACAGTATCTAATACCCATCTTCGACTTGTGGTTGTCGAACTCCTTTATCACCAGGGCTTTAGTGAAGGGGTCGGTCAGGTTCTCCTTTTCATCGATCTTCTGAAGGTCGAGTCACCTCGATCTATGATCTTTCGGATCAGGTGGAAGCGATGCAAAATATGTTTCGTCCGTTGGTGTGCTTTGGGTTCCTTCATCTAAGCAATGGCACCAGTGCTGTCACAATAGAGCAGGATCGGACCATCGATGGAGGGTGCTACTTCGAGTTCGGTGATGAATTTTTTCAGCCACACAGCTTCCTTCGCTGTTGGGAATAGTGTCCCAAAGCCAATCGTCAGCCTGTTGATGGTTGTGCTCATTTTTTATATTTGTACATGAATTATGAATTAATAAAAATTATTTTGGTATTTTTCATCACAAAATGTTTCATCTTCTAATGAACTCTTATGTTGTGGTGAAGTCCTTGGGACTATTTAAACTCGACAAAGGAGGATTTGTCGTTTAGTCCTTAAATCTATTCGCGACTAAATAATATGTTATTACTAAGGATGATAATATTTATCAAGTATAGGTCGTTGTGTGCCATATAGGTTGGTTGTCCTCTTAACCAATGAGTGTAGAGACACTGGTATGGCATACAGATGAGATGTAAGGGTACATCTGTACTGAACGTGACCAACTCCGGAGCTATTTCTGCTGTCAAAATTTACTCTGATGGAATATGGGTATAAATATCCCTCCGACCTGAGACCGCCACAGTGACTTGCAAGCAACTCACTACACTTAGGCACTGGACTACCTGAATTTTTAATTCAGTGACGGAAGGCTGCTGGGTGTAGTCAAGTACTTGACTTGTCGGTGCGTGTGTCAAGATGGGATTGACCACTCCAGTTTAGGAGCTGTGTATAGTTGTGTTTCAATTTAGCAAAACCTTGACTAGGATAGTCCTTATGAGGAGTCACAGGACTGTTTGAGTTGAGCATGATTCGGATGATCTGATCAGGGTTGACAGTTTAACCCTGAGTCATCCTAAACACAGGGGTCAAAAGGATGAATTATACAGTAACCATATTCATGTAGGTTCTAAGTGTTGCGATTGTGACTCTTCGACCTATCCAGATGTCGGGTACCATTGCTAGATGGTCGCTTCGATTAGTACAGAAATTGGTTCCTGTGCTACCGGCTTAGGTTCGAACCTACGGGGTCACACATATTAGAGATTCCTATTTGATCTGATGGCTGATGTAGAATCTTACATGTTTGGGACTCACTGATCGAGAATCAAGATTCTCTGATCACGAGTTCCACACATTATGGGTACCGGGGTCAAGAGTCCCACTGGTTGGGATTTTTCGATCAGGGTTACATATCGATGAATTCTGATGCCTGATTGCCCATCGAATTTGGACTCAATATTTATGAGAGGTTTAATTAGTGATTTGATCACTAATTAACTCAATTTGATTAAGTAATTATTTTTGGATCAAGTCCAATTGAATTGGATTCAGTTGGGTTTGACACGATTAGGTTAAGAGTTGACCTAATCGTCGAGATAGTTTGGTCCCTGATCTGATCAGGGGTTGGGCTTAGTCAATTTTTGATTTGATTAAGATTTTATTGAGCCTAATTAAGCCTAATTAAGTTGGATTTAAATTAGTCTAATTGGATCTAACTTATTTGGTTCAATTAGGTTGGTTTAAATAATTAAACCACCTTGACCCAATCTCCATGCGCCACCTTACTTCCATTGCACCCATTTGAATTCATGAGAAGGAACTTCTCATGAATTTTTTTCTCACGCCAAGCCCTCTCCACACCCTACTTTAATATGCCAAATGAATGGATAAGGATGATTGGTTGGCCATTCAAATTCAAAATAAAGTTTGAATTTGAATGGACAATCAATCTTTGCACCTTATCTCTTTTTTTACGCCCCATTTATTACATGAGAAAAGATTTCTCATGAAATCATGCCATGCACAATTTAAGCCATGCCTCACACCTTTAGTGGATAAGGGATGAGTTGGTGTCCATTTGAATTCAAAATTTGATTTGAATTCAAATGTTTTTGAATTCAAATGTGCAATTACTCATCTTTATCCTTTCTTTTGGATAAGATGTTTGACGTTGTTATAAAAGGAGGAGAAGAGTGGGGCATGCAAAGAAGAAGATTTTTGAAGAAAAATTTTGGGGCGTGAGAAGTCTTGTGCATGAGAAGGAAGTCCATATCCTTCCAAGAGAAAAAAAAAGAAAAGAAAGAAAAGTGGGTGCAAGGTTTTCGGTGAGTTCCTTAGAGTTTAGCCTGGGGTTCGGGAAGTGAGAAAGTGAGCTACGAGTGTCGTGAGCCCACAAAATCTTAGGAAGATCTTCAACATCCTCTCAAGCATGTTTGTTGATGATCCAGAGCATCCAAAGAATCGACAGACATCGATCGAAGGAGTTCGATCAGCATCGGCCGTCAAAAGGGCTCTACAACGAGCTAGCACTCGTGAGGAGTCGATCAGATCGAAAGCTTCATGTGGATGATCTGCAGAGGTCAGACACGCTGTGTGACTACGTTGTGATGATCAGACTCTTTCGACGGTGATCAGATTATGGCGATCTACTACTCGCACAAAAGTATTATGTTCTGAACACATTACAGTAAAAGTATTTACTGTTCGAATTTGAAATTCAAATTTAAATGAATGCATGCTATATATCATATTTAGATCCTAGTGTAGGATAAATTTATATTAATTAATTAGATTAATTAATAATTTTTACTGTAAAATAGTGATTTTAAAAAAAATTTAAAATTACTATTTTACCCCTGCACTGAATTTCCCCATAAATGGTATCAGAGCGGGTTCTTAGATATGATATATATATTTGCATGTGTAGATTAAGTTGTAATCTAAAAGTTTAAATTTGAAATTTGAAATTCAAAATTTAAAATTTAAATTTTGAAAGTTGTTCGAAATTCAAAATTCAAAAATTTGAAATTCAAAATTTGAATTTTGAAATTTGAAATTCAAAATTTTGAAATTCAAAATTTGAAATTTGAAATTTGAAATTTGAAATTTGAAATTTAAAAATTGATTGAAATTTCAAATTTGAAATTCAAAATTTAAAATTCAAAATTTGAAATTCAAAATTTTGAAATTTGAAATTCAAAATTTGAAATTCAAAATTTTGAAATTTAAAATTTAAAATTTAAAATTTGAAATTTATTTAAAATTTAAAATTTAAAATTTAAAATTTAAAATTTAAATTTTAAAATTGGTATATTTAGATATACTTGATCCAAGTAGCAAGTAATTGAATTGGGTTGGTTGCCATGGCCGTCCGATCATAGGAGAAAAGCAGGGTCTCCTTCCATTTGATGGGGTCTCCTATAACAGTAGGGGTGCCACTGTAATTATATCTCATGCAGATGAAGCAGCGAAAGAAATTAATTGTAAAGGTTCAATTATGAAATTTATCATGAATGTGTTAGATTATATCTAAAGGAATATTTATGATTTATTTTGATTGAGTTATTTTCTGTTATGTAATTAGCAATAGGATTGCTATTTATGAAATATGCTGATCTATTTGTGAAATGAGTCAACATATTTGATGAACAGAAAATAAAACCTTTCAAATTTAAAAATTATTTTCGAAATGCCAAACCCTGACCCATCAGCCCAAATACTTAATTAAAAGAATTAAGTGTTGTCTAGAAGGTCTAGAATTGTGAATTAAGAACTAAGACAATTGCATAAACTTGTGGGTCAATGGGTTAGATGGATTAGGTCCATAATTAGGTTAGACCTAAGGTTAGCTTAAAGAAATGGACTAAATTAGAGTAATTGGTCAAATCTAATCAAAAGTTAAATTAGATTAGGTCAAGGATACTCTAGACTCAACTTCAATAGTTGTAGTTGAATGGGTCCATATCTTTAACTAGACCAAGATAGACTTAATTCATGGCTACGCGATGGAACCCTATTTACTAAGTTGATCAAATTAAAACTAATGAACCGGTTGGTGTCTAAGGTAAGTTTGGCAGTTTGATCAGTAGTTTTTAAGCGGGAGCTACTCGCAGTGATTCGATCTCTGACGAGTTAATGGCTTATCCCCACCACTGATCTCACTTATCTGGCCAACCTGATGAATTAGATTTTGATTAGATCACTTGGTGATTAGGGCTCACCCATGTCATTAGGTAAATCAGTTTGACTGATTTAGGTACTCCTAATGCCAGCTTTAATTAAATCTTTTTTTAATCTGACTTGGTGAAGTTAGTGGGAGGATTGAAATTGGTTGGATATTTTCTTCTCATCTATCCTTTAATAAAATCTTCAAAAAATTTTAGGTCCCTAAAAATGATTAAGTTATATTGATAACTAAATCATAGCCTCCCATTAAGTGAGTGATAATGAGTCCATTAGTTTAATAATCATTGGAGGCCCAAAGGCCTGGTGCTTATTGACTAATGGAATTATCATTCATAATATGATAATTTGATTGGAGTCTTTCTGATGGTGGTCAGGTTGGCCGGCCAAAGTCGGGCCTGATCATTTATTGGTCCGATTCATCAAATCAAATCATGTTAATGGTTGGACCTAACCAGATCTTTTCAGTGGAGACCAAAGCCTACTGATTAAGTTTTGGGGCAAAATTAATTATTAGAAATTATTTAGAGAAATAACTGGTTATGAACCTACCCATAGATGCACATGGGTTGATCAACCAAAGTTGGGCTCGTGTGTAGTCTGTGTGGATTCTAGTACCCACTAAGGAATTAAAGTAATTCATCGAATTGGAGGTTGAGGCTACCAGTTCATAAAAATACTGGGAGAAACTTTAGACTAAAGTCCAAGTCTTTAGTATTTATAATTTATATACTAATAGAGGTCTGATTTTTCTTTATGCAGCTATGGCCACTACCCTGTCCCTCCGATCATTATTAGATAATGACAAGCTCATGGGACCTAATTTCGATAGCTGGTATTGAAAATTAAAAATCGTCCTTGAGCATGAGCGGATCCTTTATGTAGTAACAGATCCGGCACCTGAGGAGCCGGCCCCGAACGTTAGAGGGACGGTCCGAGACACTTAACAGAAGTGGCTGAACGACCGCACCACTGTTCGGTGCATTATGCTGGCGACAATGAATGATGAGTTCAGCCGTAGGTTCGAGAACGTCCAGCCACAGGAGATGCTTCAAATGTTGAACGACTCCTTTCGCACGCCTGACGATGTTGAAAGGCACAAAACTAGTTGTGCCATTTTCAACGCTCGGATGAGGGATGGAGCCTCAGTCACTGATCATGTACTGTACATGATCGAAATGATTGAGCGCCTAACTAAACTGGGCTTTCTCCTGCATGAGCAGCTCGGTAAGGATGCGATCCTTAATTCATTGCCCAAGTCCTTCCTCCCCTTCCTTACTCATTTTCGGATGACAAAGCCTGCAGTGAACTACCACGGCTTGTTGGGGTTGCTGCAGAACTTTGAGAATGATCACCAGCTCCATAAGGAGTCGGTGAATATTGTGGGAGGGTCTTCTTCTGGTCGTCGACCCTTTAAGAAAGGGAAGAAGAAGAACAAGAAGAAGAAGAATAAGAAGGTGCAGCTGCATGCTGGGACGTCTGTACAGGGTCAGACCAAGAAGCGAAAGCCTGACCAGAGCCAGGCGGAGTGCTTCTTTTGTAAGAAGCAGGGGCACTGGAAGAGAAACTATCCTCTATACATTGCCTCTCTGGACCCGAACAGGCCGAAGAAGAAGCAAGGTACTTATATGATAACACCTTGCAACTTTTTCATTTGTGATACTACTGCCTGGGTATTGGATACCGGAAGCTCTTATCATATTTGCAATTCGATGCAGGGTCTGCAGGTCAGTAGGAGATTTGATGAAGGTGAGAGATTCCTGAACGTTGGAGATGGAAGCAAAGTTTCAATTCTAGCATTAGGAATCATGAACCTTGTAATCAATTCTCAAAACATAATTCTGAGTGAATGTCACTATTGTCCAAGCTTTTTATTAAATATTATTTCTATAGGCCTTTTGGCCATGAACGGTTATCAATTTTTAATAAAAAAAAATATTTGCAATATCATTTTGAATAGTGTTACAATGTTTGTTGGACAACTTAATAATGGAATTTACTTTCTATCACAACCTGTTAATATGGTTCAAACCTCCGGTAAACATCCTAGAATAGATAATGTGTCAGAAGTCTATCTTTGGCACTGTAGGCTAGGTCATATCAATAAGAATAGGATAAATAAATTGGCTCAAGAAGAAATTCTTAAAGTAGGTGATTGTAAATCACTTCCAACCTGTGAGTCCTGTCTTCTTGGTAAAATAATCAAATCACCTTTTACTGAAAAAGGTGAGCGAGCCAGTGAACTCTTGGGTCTGGTATATTCTGATGTATGTGGACCCATGAGCTCAAGTGCAAGAGGTAGATATTTTTACTTCATAACCTTCACAGACGACCTATCGAGGTATGGGTATGTCTATTTAATGAAGCATAAATCGGAGTCGTTTGAAATGTTCAAACTATTCTGAAATGAGATAGAAAAATAAACTGAGAAGTGTATTAAAACTCTTCGATCTGATCGAGGAGGTGAATATCTTTTCAATGATTTTCTGACATATCTTGGGGAGAATGAGATTCTCTCTCAGTGGACTCCTCCTAGAACACCACAACATAATGGTGTAGCTGAAAGGAGGAATCGGACCTTGTTGGACATGGTTTGATCCATGATGGGGTTTGCTGGTCTGCCGATCTCCCTCTGGGGATATGCGCTCGAATTGGCTTGTTACCTTCTAAATAGAGTTTCGAGTAAGTCTGTAACCAAAACGCCATATGAGATATGGATAGGACGTAAGCCAGTACTCTCGCACCTTAGGTTTGGGGGTGTCCGACTTATGTTAAACATTTAATTACGGACAAGCTTGGACCTAGGTCTGACAAGTGTAATTTTATAGGGTACCCAAAAGAAATCAAAGGGTATTACTTCTACCTAGCTGATGAGCAAAAAGTATTTGTCAGCCTTAAGGCAATTTTTTTAGAAAAGGCGTTCCTTGGTGAAGGGACTGTTGCCTCTAAGGTCGAACTTGATGAAGTTCGACAGATGAAAAAATCGACACAAGTTGCTGAACCTGAACCGAATTTGGTTAGATCAGATCCGTAGCCCATTGTTCAAGCACCCTTAAGGCGATCTGGTAGAGTACCATGTCAACCGGACAGATACTATGGTTTCTTGGTCCGGGACGACGATCCTATCGAACTTGATGAAAATGATGAGGATCCGATCACCTACATGGATGCAATGCAGAGACCTAACTCTGAGAAATGGCTAGAGGCCATGAAATCCAAAATAGAGTCCATGAAGGTCAACGATGTGTGGACATTGGTTGACCCACCCAAAGCAGTAAAACCCAAAGGGTGTAAATGGGTCTTCAAGAGAAAGAGAGGCGCAGACAGAAAGGTGGAAACCTATAAAGCCCATCTGGTTGCCAAGAGATATCGTCAACGTTATGGTATAGACTATGACAAGATATTTTCTCCTGTGGCAATGCTCAAATCTATTCGGATTATGCTTGCGATAGCTACCCATCTGGACTATGAAATCTGGCAGATGGATGTGAAGACAGCTTTTCTAAACGGAGAGCTAAATGAAGAAATATATATGATACAACCTGAAGGATTCACATCCACAGATGAGTCTAAGGTGTGTAGGCTACAGAGGTCCATTTATGGACTTAAGCAGGTATCACGGAGTTGGAACATACATTTTGATAAGACGATCAAGACGTATGGCTTCGTTAAGAACGAAGAAGAGCCCTACATTTATAAGTGGGCTAATGGTCCAGTAGTAGTATTTCTTGTATTGTATGTGGATGATATTCTCTTAATCGAGAATGATGTCCCTGCGTTACAGAGAATAAAGATTTGGCTGTCGTCACAGTTCTCCATGAAGGATCTGGGAGAAGCTTCCTACATCCTAGGGATGAGGATCTATAGGGATAGATCTAAAAGATTGCTTGATTTATCTCAGTCCACGTACATTGATACTATGCTGAAGAGGTTCAGCATAAAGAATTCCAAGAAAGGCTATCTTCCGATAGGCCATGGAATTTCTCTCTCGAAGAGGGATTGTCCGACAACACCTCAAGAGAGAGAGCGTATGGGTAGGATTCCATATGCTTCGACAGTGGGATCTATTATGTATGCCATGACATGTACACGATCAGATGTGGCATACTCACTAGGGGTAGTGAGTAGATACCAATCTGATCCAGGGGATAATCACTGGAAGGTTGTTAAAACCATCCTAAAGTATTTAAGAAATATTAAGGACTAGTGGCTTGTTTATGGTGAATCAGACTTGAGACTTATAGGGTTTATAGACTCTAGTTTCCAGTCTGATCACGATGACAGCAAAAGTATGTCGGGATTTATTTTTATCCTTAATGGTGGGGCTATCTGCTGGAAAAGTTCTAAGCAGCATACAGTGGCTGATTCAGCTTGCGAGGTGGAGTATGTCGCTGCATCAGATGCTGCCAAAGAAGTGGTGTGGCTGAGAAAATTCATCACCGAGCTCGGAGTAGCACCCTCCCTTGTTGGTCCAGTTCTACTCTACTGTGACAGCTCTGGAGCCATTGCTCAGGCGAAGGAACCAAAGGCACACCAGCGGACGAAGCATATTTTGCACCGCTACCATCTCATCCGAAAAATTATGGATCGAGGTGACGTCGGTCTTCAGAAGATCGATGGGAAGGAGAACCTGGCTGACCCATTCACTAAAGCCATTGCGGTGAAGGAGTTCGACAACTACAAGTCGAAGATGGGTATTAGATACTGCACCGATTGGCTTTAGGCCAAGTGGGAGATTGTTGAGAATAGTATCCCAAAGCCAATCGTTAGCCTGTTGATGGTTGTGCTCATTTTTTGTATTTATACATGAATTATGAATTAATAAAAATTATTTTGGTATTTTTCATCACAAAATATTTCATCTTCTAATGAACTCCTATGTTGTGGTGAAGTCCTTAGGACTATTTAGACTCGACAAAGGAGGATTTATCGTTTAGTCCTTAAATCTGTTCGCGACTAAATGATACATTGTTACTAAGGACGACAATATTTATCAAGCATAGGTCGTTGTGTGCCATATAGGTTGGTTGTCCTCTTAACCAATGAGTGTGGAGACACTGGTATGACATACAGGTGAGATGCAAGGGTACATTTGCACTGAACGTGACCAACTCCGGAGCTATTTCTGCTGTCAAAATTTTTTTCGATGGAATATGGGTATAAATATTCCTCCTACCTGAGACCGCCATGGTGACTTGCAAGCAACTCACTGCATTTAGGCACTGGACTACCTGAATTTTTAATTCAGTGACGGAAGGCTGCTGGGTGTAGTCAAGTACTTGACTTGTCGGTGTGTGTGTCAAGATGGGATTGACCACTCCAGTTTAGGAGCTATGTACAGTCATGTTTCAATTTAGCAAAATCTTGGCCAGGGTAGTCCTTGTGAGGAGTCACAGGACTGTTTGAGTTGAGCATGATTCGGATGATCTGATCAGGGTTGACAGTTTAACCCTGAGTCATCCTAAACACAGGGGTCAAAAGGATGAATTGTATAGTAACCATATTCATGTAGGTTCTGAGTGTTGCGATTGTGACTCTTCGACCTATCCGGACATCGGGTACCATTGCTAAATGGTCACTTTAATTAGTACAGAAATTGGTTCCTGTGCTACCGGCTTAGGTTCGAACCTATGGGGTCACACACATTAGAGGTTCCTATCTGATCTGATGGCTGATGTCGAATCCTATATGTTTAGGACTCAGTGATTGAGAATCAGGATTCTTTGATCACGAGTTCCACACATTATGGGTACTGGGGTCAAGAGTCCCACTAGTTGGGATTTTTCGATCAGGGTTACATATCGATGAATTCTGATGCCTAATTGCTCATCGATTTGGACTCAATATTTATGAGAGGTTTAATTAGTGATTTGATCACTAATTAACTTAATTTGATTGAGTAATTATTTTTGGATCAAGTCCAATTGAATTGGATTCAGTTGGGTTTGACCCGATTAGGTTAAGAGTTGACCTAATCGTCGAGATGGTTTGGTCCCTGATCTGATCAGGGGTTGGACTTAGTCAATTCCTGATTTGATTAGGATTTTATTGAGCCTAATTAAGCCTAATTAAGTTAGATTTAAATTAATCTAATTGGACCTAACTTATTTGGTTCAATTATGTTAGTTTAAATAATTAAACCACCTTGACCCAATCTCCATGCGCCACCTCACTTCCATTGCACCCATTTGAATTCATGAGAAGAAACTTCTCATGAATTTTTTTCTCACACCAAGCCCTCTCCACGCCCCACTTTAATATGCCTAATGAATGGATAAGGATGATTGGTTGGCCATTCAAATTCAAAATAAAGTTTAAATTTGAATGGGCAATCAATCTTTGCACCTTATCCCTTTTTTTACCCCATTTATTACATGAGAAAAAGTTTCTCATGAAATCACTCCATGCACAATTTAAGCCACGCCTCACGCCTTTAGTGGATAAGGGATGAGTTGGTGTCCATTTGAATTCAAAATTTGATTTAAATTCAAATGTGCAATTACTCATCTTTATCCTTTCTTTTGGATAAGACGTTTGACATTGTTATAAAAGGAAGAGAAGAGTGGGGCGTGCAAAGAAGAAGACTTTTGGAAAAAAATTTTGGGACGTGAGAAGTCTTGTGCGTGAGAAAAAAGTCCATATCCTTTCAAGAGAAAAAGAAAGAAAAGAAAGAAAAGTGGGTGCAAGGTTTCCGGTGAGTTTCCTAGAGTTTAGCCTGGGGTTCGGGAAGTGAGAAAGTGAGCTACGAGTGTCGTGAGCCCACAAAATCTCAGGGAGATCTTCAACATCCTCTCAAGCACGTCTGTTGATGATCCAAAATATTCGAAGAATCGACAGACATCGATCGAAGGAGTTCGATCAGCGTCGGCCGTCAAAAGGGCTCTACAATGAGCTAGCACTCATGAGGAGTCGATCAGATCGAGAGCTTCATGTGGACGATCCACAGAGGTCAGACACACTGTGTGGCTGTGTTGCGACAATCAGACTCTCCTGACAGTGATCAGATTACGGTGATCTACTATCCGCACAAAGATATTGTGTTCTGAACACATTACAGTAAAGTGTTTACTGTTCAAATTTGAAATTCAAATTTAAATGAATGCATGCTATATATCATATTTAGATCTTAGTGTACGATAAATTTATATTAATTAATTAGATTAATTAATAATTTCTGCTGTAAAATAGTGATTTTGAAAAAGTTTTAAAATTATCATTTTACCCCTATATTGAATTTTTTCACATTTCCAGCATCCGATGCTGTGATGTACTCCACCTCACAAACAGAGTCTGCCATAGTATGCTGCTTGAAACTCTTCCAGCAGATGGCCCCACCATTCAGAGTAAAGATATAATCCAACATGCTTCTACTGTCATCATGGTCAGATTGAAAGCTGAAGTCTATGAACCCCATAAATTTCAGATCTGACTCACCATAAACCAACCATTGGTCCTTAGTATTTCTTAAATACTTAAAGATAGCTTTAACCACTTTTCAGTAGTTTTCTCTAGGATCAGATTGGTATCTACTTACTACTCTTAGTGAGTATGTCATATCTGGCCTTGTACATGTCATGGCGTACATGATAGATCCCACGACCGAAGTATATGAGACTCTACTCATACGCTCTCTCTCTTTAGGAGTTGTTGGATAATCTTTCTTAGAGAAAGAAATTCCATGGCCTATCGGTAGATAGCCCTTCTTGAAATTCTCCATGCTGAACTTCTTCAACACAGTGTCTATGTACGTGGACTGGGATAACCCAAGCATTCTTTTAGATCTATCCCTATAGATCTTCATTTCTAGGATGTAGGATGCTTCACCCAAGTCCTTCATGGAGAACTACGATGACAACCAAACTTTTATTCCCTATAGTGCAGGAATGTCATTTTCGATTAAGAGAATATCATCCACGTACAAGACAAGAAATACCATAACTGGACCATTTGCCCATTTATAGATGCAGGGCTCTTCTCCATTTTTAATGAAGCTATACATTTTGATTACCTTATCAAAATGCATGTTCCAACTCCGAGAAGCTTGCTTCAATCTATAAATAGATCTCTGAAGCTTGCACACTTTGGACTCATCTGTGGATGTAAACCCCTCAGGTTGTATCATATACACCTCTTCGGTCAGCTCTCCATTCAGGAAAGCTGTCTTTACATCCATCTGTCAGATCTCATAATCCAGATGGGCAGCTATTGCAAGCATTATCCGAATGGATTTGAGCATTGTCATAGGGGAGAACGTCTCGTTGTAGTCAATACCATAATGTTGACGATACCCCTTAGCAACTAGATGGGCTTTATAGGCCTCCACCTTTCCATCTGCACCCCTCTTCCTTTTGAAGACCCATTTACACCCAATGGATTTAACCCCTTCAGGTGGGTCAACCAATATCTATACATTGTTGACCTTCATAGACTCCATTTCAGATTTCATAGCTTCAAGCTATTTCTCAGAATCAGGTCTCTGCATTACATCCATATAGGTGATTGGATCCTCATCGTTCTCATCGAGTTCGATGGGATCATCATCCCAGACCAAGAAATCGTAGTATCTGTCCAGCTGATGCGGTACTCTATCGGATCGCCTTAATAGTGTAGGTACATTAGGCTCCAAATCTGATCTAATCAAATCCGACTCAGGTTCAGCTTTTGGTGTCGGTCCTTCTACCTATTGAACTTCATCAAGTTCGACTTTAGAGGCAACGATTCCTTCACCAAGGAACTCTTTTTCTAAAAAGATTATCTTAAGGCTGACGAACACCTTTTGTTCATCAGCATGATAGAAAAAATATCCTTTGGTCTCTTTGGGGTACCCTATGAATGCGCATTTGTCAGACCTAGGTCCAAGTTTTTCTGTAACTAACCGTTTGACATAGGCCGGGCACCCTCAGATCCTAAGGTGTAAAAGTACTGGCTTACGTCCTGTCCATATCTCATATGGAGTCTTAATTACAGACTTACTTGAAACCTTATTTAACAGATAACAGACCGATTCGAGTGCATATCCCCAAAAGGATATCGATAAGCTGGCAAAATCCATCATGGATCGGACCATGTCTAATAGAGCTCGATTTCTCCTTTCAGACACACCATTATGCTGTGGTGTTCCTGAAGGAGTTCATTGGGAGAGAATCCCATTCTCTCCTAGATATGTGAGAAACTCACTAGAAAGGTATTCCTCTCCTCGATCAGATCAAAAAATTTTAATACTCTTTCCAGTTTATTTTTCTACTTTACTTCGGAATCATTTGAACATTTCAAATGAATCCGACTTATGTTTCATCAGATAGATATATCCATATCTGGATAGATCATCCGTGAAAGTGATGAAGTAGAAATATCCACTTCTAGCACTTGTGCTCATGGGCCTGCATACATCAGTATGTACTAGGCCCATGAGCTCAATAGCTCTCTCACTTTTTCTAGTAAAAGGTGACCTGATCATTTTACCAAGAAGACAAGACTCACAGGTTGGAAGTGATTCACAATCACTGACTTCGAGGATTCCCTCTTGAGTTAACCTGTTTATCCTGTTCTTGTTTATATGACCTAGCGTATAGTGCCATAAGTAGATATCTGATACACTATTTAATCTAGGGTGCTTGCCTGTAGAATAGACTATGTTAACAGGTTATGATAATATATACACACCATTGTTCAAATATCCATAAAAAATAGTAACACCATTCACAATGATATTACAAACTTATTTTTTTATTAAAATTTTATAATCATTTTTGGCCAGAAGGCCTACAGAAATAACATTTGAAAAGAAATTGAGATAGAAATGATAATCATTAAGAACAATGGTATGGGTCTCAAATACAAATTTTAAGATTTCTAATGCTAGAACTGAAACTGATCTTCCATCTCCATTGTTCAGGAACCTCTCGCCTTGCTCAAATCTCTTACTGACCTACAACCCCTGTAACGAATTGCAAATATGGTAAGGGCTATCGGTATCCAATACCCAGTCAGTTATATCACAAATAGAGAAATTTTAAGGAGTTATCATATAAATACCTTGCCCAACAACAGCTTGCTTCTTTCTCTGCCTGTTCGGATCCAGGGAGGCAATGTACTGAGGATAGTTTCTCTTCTAGTGCCTCCGCTTCTTGCAAAAAAAGTATTCAGCTTGACTCTTATCGGGCTTGATCTTTCTGGTCTAGCCCTGCACTGATGTCCCAACCTGAACTTGCACCTTCTTCACTTTCTTCTTCTTGTTCTTCTTCCCTTTCTCAAAGGGTCGAGAATCAGAGGATGAACCTCCCACTAAGTTCATTGACTCCTTGTAGAGTTGGTGATCCTTCTCAAAGTTCTGAAGCAACCCCAGTAACCCATGGTAGTTTACTTTAGGCTTTGTCATTCTATAATGAGTGAGGAATGAGAGATAAGACCTGGACAGCGAGTTCAGTATTGCATCTTTCCCAAGCTGCTCATGCAAGGAAAAGCCGAGCTTGCTCAAATGCTCCATCCGCTCGATCATGTACAATACATGATTAATGACAGAGGCACCATCTCGCATTTTGATGTTGAAGATGGCACAACTAGTCTTGTACCTCTCCATGTCATTGGGTGTGCCAAAGGCATCCTCCAACACTTGAAGCATGTCCTTTGGCTGAGCCGTCTCAAATCTGCGATTGAACTTGTTGCTCATGTCAGCCAGCATGATGCAGCGCACCATGATCTGGTCACTGAGCCACTTTTGGTAAGTATCTCTAACTGTTCCACATGCATTGGCAGCTAGCTCCTCAAGTGCAGGATCTGTTATCACATATAGGATCCGTTCATGCTCTAGGACTATCTTCAACTTTCGGTACCAGCTACCGAAAGTTGGATCCCACCAACTGATCATTATCCAACAATGATCGGAGTGATAGAGAAGTGGCCACATCTGCACAAGGGAAAATCATAACCTAATTAGTAATTGATTCATTAAACCTAAATATTTAGACTTTAATCAAAAGGTTTCTCTCACTATTTTATTCGAATTGGTAGCCTCTACCTCCAATTCGAGAAATTATCCTAATTTCTTAGTGAGTACTAGAATCTACTTAGACTGCACACAAGCCCAACTTTAGTTGGCCAACCCATGTACATCTAAGGGTAGGTTCATAACCAATTATTTTTCTAAATAATTTCTAGTAATTTTAATTTTACCCTAGTCCCAAATCAGTAGGCTTTGGCCTCCACTGAAAAGATCTGGTTAGGTCCAACCATTAACATGATCATACTTGGCCCATCTAGCTAATAAATGATTAGGCCCAACTTTGGTTGGCTAACCAAACCACCATTTAGAAAGATGCAGTCAAGAAATCATATTATGAATGACAATTCCATCAGCCGATAAGCACCAGGCCTTTGGGCCTTCAATGATTATCCAACTGATGGACCCATTATCATTCACTTAATGGGAGGCTATGATCTAGTTATCACCATAACTATTTTATTTTAAAAACTTAATAATTTTAAAAATTTTAATTAATTTAAAAGAGGAGGTCAGATGAACTAGCTTATCATGATCCTTCCACTGACTTCACCAAGTCAACTTAAGGGAGACCATTAAAAGGGCTGGTCTAGGAGTACCTAAATCAGTCATACAGATTTACCTAGCTGACATGGGTCAGCTCGAATAATCAAGTGATCCGATCAAAATATAATTTCACCAAGAGGCCAGGTAAGTTCAATCGATGGGAGGGTCTGCCAAAGCTTGCCTTAGACACCATCAGAAATGGCCAGGTAAGCGGGCTGCCAATTAAAAACCATCAGTTTGGTTTACCTTAGACACCAACTGGTTTAATTAATTTTGATTAGATCAACCTAACAGTTCGTGATAGACCGCTTAGTCAAGAATCAAGTTCATTTGGTTCTCGTTAAATATATGGACTTGACCAACTACAACTATTGTAATTGATTTAGAAAATCTTTGATCTAATCTAAGATAATAATTGATTAGATTTAGTCAATTCTCTAATTAAGTCCATCTTTAATCTAACCTTAGGTCTAACCCAATTAATGGACCTAATTCCCACTAACCCATTAACCCAATGTGTTATGGTTTGTATCTTAGGTTCTTCAATTCACAATCCTAGAACCTAATCAAATAACTTCTTTATTCTCAATTAAGTTTTGGGCAGAAGATTGGGGTTTGGCTTTTCAAAAATAATTTTTAAATTTATAAAATAATTGTTACAACATGGTTCTTACCAACCAAGTTGCATGTTTGATTCATAATCAAAATGCAAGTGAAATAAGCATGAAACTACTTTAGATCTAATCTAAACAGGTTCATGTAATTGAAATAATTTTAATTTTAAACTGTGCAAATTTTTCAGACAAATATATGATGGTTCTTTGCACAGAAATTATTAACAAAGAGATTTTATTTTAGATTTAAATATTTTTAAGTCTAATAAATCATAAATTTAATCTAGATCATATCTAATAAATTTATGATTAAAGATAGATCTACACGAACTAGGATAACTTTTACATTGTAAGGGGTAAACCTTACAGCAGGACAACCTACAGTTCGTGATTGATCTAAAAATTTTAATTTTAAATTTAATAATTAAATTATAAATTAGATCTAATTTAAAAAATAATCTAAGCATGTATATATAATCATGTAATAAACAACCTAGGCTCTAATACCAATTGAAGAAACCAGATCTAGGATTTCAGGGTTAGATGTTGAAACTTTTTCAAGATCAGATAGTGGAAGACTAAAATAAAATAAAATTTATCTTATAAAATTAGAGAATCTCTAGATCTAAGATCCTATTACATGATTATTACATGATACTAAATCAAAAATTAAAATATAAAGAGCAAGAACTACATGTTGATCATATCAACATGTTTCTATACTACATCTAATGTATGTAAAATATAATAGATCAGATCTATTACCTTGTAATTTAGATATTCTAACTTTGCTGATCCGAGCTTAAGGATGATGTTGCGAGCCGCACATGCATCCGACCTCTAGGAGTGATCCACACGAGCCTACGAATCATGATCAGAAGTCCTGGTCCAGAAAATTAGCACAGTATGCTAGTACTGTGCTGATCCTTCTTCGATGGTTGATCAGATACCTTCTTCTTTTTAATTTGGACTCTTTCAAAGATGAGAAGTAGGAGAAAGAGTTTTAGATGTGAGACACTCTTAGAAAACTCATAGATCAAAGAAGGAAAGAGGTGAACTCAGCAACCCTAGAAGAAGACCCTCTTCTTCTTCTCTTTGCTCTCACCTAGACACCTAGTTTTGTATCTATTATATCTCCATGCCCCAACACTATTTCTCTCTGATTCTCATACATCCTAAATTTTTCTCAATGCTCTATAATTCATAAAAATTTTAAGAAGAAATTCATCTTAAATCAAGAGATATAAAGAATCCTTATCTAGGTCAAATACCTAGTCAAGAAAAATCCAAACAGGACAAGACAAGGGGTGCCCAACTCTTAGGCACCCCCTCCTTCTTTTTCTAACATGGACCATCAGAAAAGGGCACACAATATGTGCCATAAAAGTCATGAAAATCTAAAAAAAAATTTGGATAAAATCAGTGCCATAAGGAAAGAGTTTTGGTTTCCTAAAATTCTATCTCATAGAATTTGAAATCCAAACTAATTCCTACTTTGACTTGGTCCACAACCACATTTCATGTAAGACAGAAAAAGTGAAAAACTTTGGGCATGCATGAAGGCTTGGGAGAGAAGGTTTTGTCGTACAAAATAAGAGAGAGTGGGCATGGGGGGCTAAGGTGGTGCAAGGTGGAATCCTAGTCTTACTAGGATTCAATCTATGACTTGTTCAAATTTGGTTTCTCAAACTAAATCAAACCAAAATTAAATCAATATAATTAGAATAGATCTTAATCTAATTAAGAACTTAATTTAATCAGATTAAATTAGATTTAAATCTGATTTAATTTTTTAATCGAATTAAAAATTAGGTTGATCCAAGTCGTAATTGAACTAGGACTAGTTTTTTCTTGCACTTGGCTTATCCAATAAATTAATTGGACTTGATCTAATCAAGACCAAATTAAATTTAATTAAATCATATTCAATTAGACTTAATCTCAGCCCATTGTCTTAATCAAATTAAGTCAATTAGCAATCAAATTACTAATTGATCCTCCTGCAACACTTGCACTAGGTTAAATGTCAATCGCATTGATCGTTTAACCCTAGAACGATTCTTAATCGTTGATCAACCATCTGATCGGATCATGAACTCTAATGTGTGTGACCTCATAGATTCAAACCTAAGTCGGTAGTATAGAAATAAATTTCTGTACCAATCGAAGTGACCATCTAGCAATGGTACCAGATGATCGGATAGGTCGAATGTGTAGAACAACATCCTTAGAACCCATGCAGATATAGTTTCTATATAATTCATCTCCTTGACCAAAATGCTCATAGGACACCTTAGAGTTCAACTGTCAACTCTGATCAGGTTGTCTACATTGTATTTTAAAATATCAAATCTATCTAATGGATTATCCTGGCCAAAATTTTGCTAAATTGAAATACAGCGATTCATTCTTCTCTAACTTTTGGAGTGGTCAATCCCATCTTGATCATACTCTGACTTCACAAGTACTTGACTGTGCCCAGAAGCCTTCCATCATTGAATTAAAAATTCAGTTAGTTCAGTACCAAAGCACAGTGAGTTGCTTGCAAGTCACTGAAGCAATCTCAGGTCTAAGGGACACTTATATCTATATCCCATCAGAGACATTCTCGATAGCAGAATACTCTGGAGTTGGTCATGTTCAATGATGATGTATCCTTATATCTCACTTGTATGTCATACTAGTATCTCCACACTCCTTGGTTAAGAGGACAACCAACCCATATGGCCTACAGTGACCTATGCTCGATAGAAGCTGTCGTCCTTATCAACAGCCTATCATTTGGTCGTGAAGAGTTTTAAGGACTAATCGATAAATCCTCTCTTTATCAAACCTAAATACTCCTAAGGATTTCATCACAACAATAGAGTTCATTAGAAGATGAAAACTTATGATAAAAATACCAAAAATATATTTTATTTATTAACAAATCAATTATAATTTAAGATTGCTCAACCATCAACAGATTGATGATTGACTTTTGGGACATATTTTCCAACATTACCCATGTGATCAATTGAGTTGGCGGTCTGAAATGGGCACAGGGTCAAGACCCCAGGTTTAGATCTGATATGATTTCACCAAGTCACTTTGGATGCATCCTAAGGAGAGGGATGGTCTTGGTCGATAGGTTATCTCACAATAGTTCCTTTCTTATTTGGTCTAAAGGTGGCCAACTGCCAATCAATGTTGTTTGTGCAGTACTAAATTGTATGCATTGGTTTTATTGTTCTTTTTACTGACATAATTTGCTAAAATCAATTCATTGTTTGTGCTCCTCGATGAACATGGGAAACAAGCTTGAGTGCTTGACTGATGCATGCACTTGATATTTGTCCATTAAGAATCTGTCGGACCCACATCAAAGTCTAACTAAAATTTTTTGAGAAATTCTTCTACTCTTACATGGTTATTCACTGCAATTAAGAAAATTAAAGAATATATATATTTATGATCCCAATTTTTGGCTTAAGGTTTTCAAGCTCTAACCTTGCCAAAGTGTTTTTCGCAGTGGTTGACATCATTTAGTTATTTGATCAGTTCCATAGAAAAGTTTGCAGCCCTTGTTCCAGGTGCAACTCTTATGAATAAAATTAAAGAATATATATTTATATACTTATGTTTTGATGGTACTGTGAGCATCTCGGATCAATATGTTATCGTGGGATATCTCAGGATGCTGAGCTATTGTAGTGGCTGTCGACCTAAGAATAGAGCTAAGGAATGCAGAGCTGAGCCAGTAACTCACTGCCTACCGTATGGTCTGCCCGGCATGTGAGCTGTCTTCATTACCTCGACTGACTTATTTTCTAACGTGTGCAATAGTTGTCCACTCCGAGTGGATAGGCTCAGAGGTAACTGTCTCCCTTGATCTCACGAGAGTGATTAAGAGCTCAAATATCTCACCCGCAATGGCATGTTTAATGGCCTTGTAATTTTAGGATCGCATGATCTCACAACTGTTCAACTAGCTATTCGACAATATTCTATGTAAACAACCAAAGCCCCGAGGATCAAGGTAAGCAATCCCTCTCAAAAAACTCATTGCTGCTTTCTTTGTTCTCTGAATCTGGCTTGAGCATTGGAGAATTTTCGTAGGAGTAAAAACCTCCTGCTCGGACTTCTTTTACAGGTCACTCCAGCACTCTCTATGCAAAGATCAAGTGTCTGCCTTTTGACCTAGCTGAAACAAGCAGCAATAGATAGAAAAAGGATGTAATCTTCATCATGCCACCAAAACAAGCATCATCCCGATTCTCCAATGCTGTCGTCTCTCGTCGAGTGCAGAGCCAGCCCAACAGGTAGGCACAGCAACTGACAATGGACTCCTCCACCAACCAGCTAGTGCTAGTCATGATAGATTAGTTCAACCTACTTTTTCAGTAGGTTCAAAATTTGATGGCCACTGTTCAAGTGGTCCAGACTACTCTCGCACCTCCTCAGACGGCATCGTGGCTTGCTCAGGCTGCCTCTACACCTCCCTCAGTGGTGCAATTGGTGGTTCTCTTGGCAGCATCATCGACACCTCTGACGGTGGTGCCCCCATCAAATCCAATTTTGCACTCGATTCCTCAGCCGCCACTATAGTCAGAGTCACATTCACCTCTTCAGAGCTCAAAGAGGAGGTAGACTCACTAGAGCCATCCTAGGGCCCAGTAGCTGATCGGACGACGATCTCCTAATCCATGACCAGGGCATGATTCAATCTCTGATTGCCATTCTCCTCAGTATTTTGATGCCTACACCATCCGAGATCTTGCCACTAAAAGATGGTTCTGGGCACTCGATGAAATGATAGATAAGAAGATTGAGAATGCCCTTAACAATAACTCTTCGATGCAGCCCTACGAGGGGTTCAATAGTGAGCCACCCTTCACTCCGAGGATAGTGCAGGAGCCACTCCCTTGATACTTCAAGTTGCCCCAGCTCGAGATCTATGATGGGACCACCGATCCCATCCCGACCTCATCGATCATTTGGAGACCTTCAAGACGGCAATGCTCCTCTAAGGAGCCTCTGACACCATCCTCTGTCGAGTATATCCTCCTACTCTCAAAGGGATAGCTCGACAATGGCATTCAAGCTTGAAGTCAGATTCCATCCACTCCTTTAAGGAGTTGTGCTAGTCCTTCATCCATTATTTCATCAGCAACCGATGACAGCAATAGCAGTCCGACTACCTCCACACCATCAGGCAGGAGGGCAAGTCGATCCGCACCTATATCAATCATTTCAATGTGGCAACCTTGGAAGTCCATGATCTAGACTAGTCGACCGCGATGGCTGCGATGATGGATGGCCTACTGAAGAATGACTTAAAAAAGTCATTGACTAAGACTTATCCTTAGGACTTCTAGGATATGCTTGCCCGTGCGGAGAAGTATATCCGCATGGAGGAGGCTTTTGCAGAGGAGACCCCTACCAATTCTATGGTAGTAGGGTAGAATAAGGGGCGTTCTTCGAGGTGAGAAGGGAGAACTCGCCAACACTCCTGATCCTCATTCCAGAGGTGGAAGAATGGGGGCTCCCAAAACTATCAATCTTGAAGTCCTCAGAGAAGGGATCGACAACCCTCACTTCTTAGGTGTTATACTAACTACACACTTTTGAATATTTTTAGGAGGGAGGTACTAATGAAGGTACGAATCGAGCTATCTAAGCCTCCAAAAATATGAATGGAGCCAGACACCGTGATGACCCAAATAAATATTGCTTCCACCATCAGGAGAATGGTCACGACACTGAAGATTGCATTCAGTTTCGAGACGAGATTGAGAGGCTTGTCAGGTAGGGGAGGCTAAATCACTTTATTCGAAGGGCAGCACCTTAGCGTCGACCTTCAAGAGCTCAATAGCCACCTCCTTTGCCTTAGCAACCGTTCTCTCTACACAGCCAATACCGATGCAGCAGGACAGGCAACAAATAAGGGGACAAGCAATGGAAGACCAACCCATCAGGATAGAAATCCATATGATAACTAGAGAGTCATCCAGATCGATGGAGCCTCTAGAGGTGAAGAGGCTAAAGATTGAAGATAGGCACGAAGATGCCATTGTCTTCACTGAGTGGGATGTGGAAGGTGTACTTGCCCTGTATATTGATGCAACAGTTGTGACAGCAAATATTGCTGACTTTAATTATTGCTCCTAGATTGATTTTGATGATTACAAAGCAGATTGAAGGGATACAAATAATTTTAAAATGAAAAAGTCCTTATGCTCTTCAAGGGCAAAATCATAATTTTACTAAAATCTTGATTTGATAGTACCATTTGGTAGAACAAATGATTTGAAATCTATTGGTGAAAATTTTATTGTGTTTGGACTTATATTTTTGAAGTTATGAAGGTTTAAAGTGCATGAGTCGACTCATGAGTCAACTCATGGCACTGTGAGCTGATTGGCACGCAAAAATTCTCTTTGGCACGCTAGTTTTCTGGCTTGGCATGATCTGTGAGTCGACTCATGAGTCGACCCACAAGGCATGAGTCGACTCATGAGTCGACCCCTGCTAATTTGAGCCAAAAATTTTCAGAAACGCATTCTCTGATTTTTACAACAGAGGTCGACTCATGAGTCGACCCCTGAAGCATGAGTCGACTCATGAGTCGACCCCTGCGACGGGAAATGTCAGCAATGGCTATTTTTTTGCCCATTTTAATTGCCATTTATGCTTCCTAAAAATCCTCTAACGGCTCTTTATCTACCTAAATTGTTTTCTCTTGCTTCTAATGCTACAAAATGCTTAAAATGATGAAAGAAATTACAGATTAAATAGCGGATCAAATGTGAAATCAAAAACGAGAAGAACAGAAGAGAGGATCTAAAATCTGCACGAAAAAGCCTGAGATCAATGAAAAATCCAAAAAGAAAAAGAAAGAGGATCCACAATATACCAGAGAGATTGTGAAAGAGAAAAGCAAGATCTTTCAAGGAGAGAATTCTTCATGCCTATTGTTTCAACCTTGATCTAGAGATCATTCAAAGCTTTCAAGAGATCTTCAATCAACAATCAACCTCTTCTCAAGCATTCAAGCGTTCATCCACTTTGAGAAAATCCGAAAAAGGGGTTCTTCATTTGAGTAAAGCTTTTATTGTTATATTCGCTCATTTAAGGAGTTGTTATTATATTAATCTGTGCTCAAAATTTTCTTACTCTTTGTGAGTTTTTGTTCTTATTTTTGAAGGATTTCCAAAACAAGGAAAGGTTGATCCGAACCTGAAATCGGAGTGTTTTGTGTTTACTTGTACCTGAGAAATAAGTGATCTAGCTTGGGATAGCTAGTGTCGGAGTTTCCGATATTTTGTATTCGGGTTGAATACAAAGGATAGTGGATTGAAATTCCCAAGTAGGATCTTGGGGAGTGGATGTAGGTGCAAGGTTAGCACCGAACCACTATAAATCCTTGTGTTTGTGGTGTGCTTTATTGCTTTATCTTATTTCTTTATTATATTCTTGCATTCCTGCTTTAGGTAATTAATATTGAATTAAAGTCTTTGTTTTGATCTTCATAAGTAATCTGTTGGGCTTAAAATTTTTAGAAACCCAATTCACCCCCCCCTCTTGGGTTGCATAGCTGGGCAACAAGTGGTATCAGAGCCGGTGCTCTAGCCCTTCTTTGATCTAATAATCAAAGAGTCAAAGATCTATGGCAACCTATGTTGGTACTTCTCTAGCCGAGGGGCAATCAACAAACCGACCTCCACTTTTCAATGGGTCTAATTACACCTATTGGAAAGCTCGGATGAAGATTTTCATACAAGCACTCGACTATGATATGTGGAGTATTATAGTGAATGGTCCTCACACACCCACCAAGATTATAGATGGTGAGGAGTCAACCAAACCAGAGAAAAAATGGGATGAGGTTGACAAGAAATTGGCACAATTAAATGCCAAAGCCATGAATGTTCTTTATTGTACACTAGATGCAAGTGAATTTAATCGCATTTCTACTTGTGCATCTGCTAAAGAAATATGGAATAGGTTAGAAGTCACCCATGAGGGAACAAATCAAGTAAAAGAGTCTAAAATAAACATGCTTGTACATAAATATGAATTATTCAAAATAGAGCATGATGAATCCATAACTGCTATGTTTACTCGTTTTACTGATATAATCAATGGTTTAAAGAGTCTTGGCAAATCTTATACTAACAGTGAACTTGTAAGGAAGATTCTCAGGTCACTGCCAAGAACTTGGGAAGCCAAGGTGACTGCCATCCAAGAAGCAAAGGACTTGAACACTCTACCTCTAGAAGAGCTTCTTGGATCCTTGATGACTCATGAACTTAGCATGAAGCAACATCAAGAGGATGAAGTCAAAAAGAAAAGAACCATTGCCCTCAAATCCACAACTTCGCCTGATTATGAAACGGATGACTCTGAAGATGAAGATCAGGATGAAGAGATGGCTCTCATCACCCGGAAATTTAAGAAGTTTCTAAGAAAAAGGAAACAAGGGATGAGAAAGAAATTCACAAAAGGGGATCAAAGCAAAGAAAAGGAGAAAGATCAACCCCCTATATGCTACGAGTGCAAGAAGCCAGGACATTTCAGATCCGAATGTCCACAATTGAAGAAAGGTCCAAAGAAGTTCAAAAAGAAGGCAATGATGGCGACCTGGAGTGCGAGTGATGACTCAAGCTCCGACGAGGAAACCTCAACAGAACAAGCCAATCTGTGCCTGATGGCACATGAAAATGAGGTAACTTCTGAATCCACTAGTGAATTTACTTTTGAAGAATTGCATGAAGCTCTCTATGATTCAATTGATGAATTAAAGAAACTAGGAAAGAAAAACAAAGAGCTGAAATTGAAAAATCAGTCCTTAGTGAAACAAGCTGAAAATCTTTCAATTGAAAAATTCACCTTGATTCAAGAAAATCAAAACTTAAAGGATGAAATGAACAAGCTGAAATCTATAGTAGATAAGTTCACCTTAAGTTCAAACAAACTAAATATGATCCTTGAAAATCAGAAAGCTATATATGATAAGGCTGGACTTGGTTATAAACCCCTGAAGAAACAAAAATTTCTGAAGGATATTTATGTAAGTTATTCAAGTAACAAGTCTACAAATATTACTTGTTTTAAATGTGGAAGAATAGGACATAAATCATACACATGTTTTATTAACAAATATGCAAACACAAAGAAAATATGGGTTCCAAAAGGAACCATTCTGACTAACCTGAAAGGACCCAAGAAAGCTTGGGTACCTAAGACAGAAACGTGACCTTTGCTTGCAGGTGTGTCTAGCATCCCAAGAAGGAAACAGGAAATGGTATCTTGACAGCGGATGCTCGAGACACATGACTGGTGATGAATCACAATTCATCACGCTTGATGCTAAGGATGGAGGGATGGTCACCTTTGGAGATAATGGCAAAGGAAAGATCATCGGGATAGGTAACATTGGTATCACTCCCTCCAAATACATTGAGAATGTTTTATTAGTTAAAGGTTTAAAGCATAACTTACTTAGCATTAGTCAATTCTATGATAAAGGATATAAAGTAAGTTTTGAATCATCTGTTTGCATTGTGACAAGTCCTATTAACGATGGCATTAAATTTATAGGACATAGGCATGGCAATGTTTATATGGTAGACTTGAATGATTTAACTAAATTAGACATGCAATGCCTAGTTTCCTTAAGTGCTAAAATAAATGAGACTAGTTGGCTGTGGCATCGTAGACTTGCACACATTAGCATGCATTCTCTCTCAAAATTAATTAAAAAGGATTTAGTTCTCGGTTTGCCAAAACTGAATTTTGAAAAAGATAGAATTTGTGATGCATGTCAATTAGGTAAACAAACTAGAGTATCATTTAAATCCAAAAACACTGTTTCAACTTCTAGACCTTTAGAGCTCTTACATATGGATTTATTTGGACCAACTAGAACCACTAGTCTAGGAGGAAAACGATATGGATTTGTAATAATTGATGATTACTCTCGTTTTACTTGGGTTTTCTTTTTAGCTCACAAAAATGAAACCTTTCAAATTTTCACTAAATTTCATCGAAATGTCACTAATGAAAAAGGGTTTTCAATTCAAAATATTAGAAGTGATCATGGAACAGAATTTGAAAATCATGACTTTGAAAATTTTTGTGATGAAAATGGAATTGGCCATAACTTCTCTGCTCCTAGGACACCCCAACAGAATGGGGTAGTAGAAAGGAAAAACAGAACCTTAGAAGAAATGGCCCGTACCATGCTTTGTGAAAGCAACCTTCCAAGATATTTTTGGGCAGAAGCTATTAACACAGCATGTTATATTTTAAATCATGCTTTAATTAGACAATTTTTAAAGAAAACCCCCTATGAACTTTGGAAAGGAAGAAAACCAAATATTGCATATTTTCATGTTTTTGGTTGTCGATGTTTTGTATTAAATAATGGCAAAGAAAAACTTGATAAATTTGATACAAAATCAGATGAAGCAATCCTTCTAGGTTACTCCTCCACTAGTAAAGCATTTAGAGTTTTCAACAAAAGAACTTTAGTAGTTGAAGAGTCCATACGTGTTGTCTTTGATGAATCTAACGATCTTCCTTCAAGGAAGAATGAGGGTGTTAATGATGCAGATTCACTAATAGAAGGTATGAAGGAGATCACTCTGAAAGACTCAGCAACTCCAGAAGACAAGGATCAAGAAGACAAACAAAATGAGAAAGGTGAAGAAGTTCAAGAACAACCTCAAGGTACAAATGACTTACCCAAGGAATGGAGGTATGTTCACAACCACCCTAAGGAGTTAATAATTGGTGATCCTATGCATGGGGTAAAAACACGTTCTTCACTTAGAGATGTACTTAATCATTGTGCATTTGTATCTCAACTTGAACCTAAAACTTTTGAAGAAGCTGAGAATGATCATAACTGGATTAATGCTATGCAAGAAGAACTTAATCAATTTGAAAGAAATAATGTTTGGACCTTAGTGAAAAGACCTAAAGATTATTCAATAATTGGTACAAAATGGGTCTTTAGAAACAAATTAGATGAGCATGGAAATGTAATTAGAAATAAAGCAAGACTGGTTGCTAAGGGATATAATCAAGAAGAAGGAATTGATTTTGATGAAACCTTTGCACCTGTTGCTAGATTAGAAGCTATTAGACTTCTACTTGCATATGCTTGCTTTATGAATTTCAAGTTATTTCAAATGGATGTTAAAAGTGCATTTTTAAATGGATATATCTCTGAAGAAGTATATGTAGAACAACCCCCTGGATTTGAAAATCATGCTTTTTCCAATCATGTCTTTAGATTAAATAAAGCTTTATATAGTCTAAAACAAGCACCTAGAGCATGGTATGAAAGGCTAAGCAAATTTCTACTAAATAATGGTTTCTCAAGAGGCAATGTAGATACAACCCTATTTATTAAAAGAAACCAAAATGATATGCTAATTATACAAATTTACATTGATGACATAATTTTTGGGTCTACTAATGAATCCCTTTGTCAAGACTTTGCTAAGCTTATGCAGGGAGAGTTCGAGATGAGCATGATGAGAGAACTCACCTTCTTCCTCGGACTCCAAATCAAACAATCAAAAGAGGGAATCTCCATCACCCAAAGCAAGTACACCAAGGAACTACTCAAAAGATTTGGAATGGAGAACTGCAAACCAATTGGCACACCAATGAGTCCCTCAAGTAAGCTTGACAAGGATGATGAAGGTAAAAGCGTAGACTTAAAATACTATAGAGGTATAATTGGTTCATTATTGTATTTAACTGCAAGTAGGCCTGATATCATGTTTAGTGTTTGCTTATGTGCAAGATATCAATCTAATCCTAAGGAATCTCATTTGAATGCTGTTAAAAGAATCCTTAGATACTTAAATGGTACACAAACTATAGGGTTATGGTACTCTAAGGACTCACAAATTAATTTGTTAGGATATTCTGATGCTGATTTTGCTGGATGTAAATTAGATAGGAAAAGCACAAGTGGAACTTGCCAATTTCTTGGAGTAAACCTAATCTCATGGTTTAGCAAGAAACAAAATTCGGTGGCACTGTCTACGGCTGAGGCCGAATACATTGCAGCCGAAAGTTGTTGTGCTCAAATCTTGTGGATTAAGCAACAACTCGAAGATTTTAGAATCAAACTTAATGAAACACCAATAAAATGTGATAATACAAGTGCCATAAATCTATCTAAAAATCCAATTCAACACTCAAGATCTAAACATATTGAAATAAGACATCATTTTATAAGAGAACATGTTCAAAACAAAAATGTAATTCTTGAATATGTTTGCACTGAAAATCAATTAGCCGATATCTTTACAAAGGCCCTTAGTGAGGATAGATTCTGTGAAATTAGGAGAAATCTAGGAATTCTAGATCCATTTGTCTGAAATTTCTCAATTTCCAAAGAATAGATATCAAAAAATCTTAGAGCTCAATTTTCAACATCTATCTTGGTCCCAAAAGCTCAGATTTATCACTCTAAAAACTTATCATTGAGCAAAATTCCTTCTTCCAAAATTTTGAATTTTTTTGGAATTTATTTGTATTTTTTCTGAATTTCTAAACTTCATGAGTCGACCCCCATGAGTCGACTCAATGGCAAACTTGTAAATCCCACCAACTTTCAACGGGTTCATTGTTTTTATAAGGGTTACTGTTTGTGAGACGACTCATCTTCCCATCGTTCTTCTTCCAAAAGCTGTCTTCTCCAACTCTTCTTGCTCCAAATCCAAGGATCAATTCTGAGGCAATTCTCCCTCCTACTCTCCACCAAAAATCGCCTCCTTCAAAAGGATTTTCTGTGCTTTCTCGCTTTGCTTGGCGCGGTTTGAACGTGCCCTAGCACTTCACCGAACTTCCAAAATCCACTTCCTTTCTCCACTAAAATTCCTCTTTACTCTCTTGTGATCCCTCCTCCTCTCAATTCAAGTCTTCTTGTCTGCTACTTTATTGGATATGGCTCCAAAGATGAAACTTCCCCAAAGAAGGAAATCAATCCGTGAGCCTGAGGAAATTGTCCGAAAGAAAAGGCATGCTCAGTCTTCCAGTGTTCCCGATCCAGTTTTAGTACCTGCTCAAGGTCTCTCTCAATCCTCCATAAGCCCCAGTGTAAATCCTCTTTCTGATAGAAAAGTAGAAACCGGGAAAAATATAGATTTTCGGTTCTTTGAGAAAGAAGGCTTTACTTTTGCTACCAAGATCAAAAATCAAGGATGGGAACTTTATTGCTCTCTTAAGGAAGTCACCTATGTTGATCTAGTTAGAGAGTTCTACCAGAACCTAAATTATGGAAATGGGTCAGTGACTTCAACAGTCAAGGGAATTGACATATGCTTGGATTCTAGGATATTGGCAGAAATACTTCAGTTGCCTAGTGAAGGATACTCATATATGGAACTCCCAATTAAAGAAGAAGGGATCAGAATTATCTTAGGAGAAGCTTTTTCAGGAAGTTTAAACAAATTGGAAGCAAAGTTATTATCCATTGAGATGAGGGTCCTGCATCAGATTGTAACAAAACTCTTCTTTCCTAGGAGTGGTAGGCATGATCTACTATCTGGCAGAGATGTATGTGTAATGTTTCATATCATCACTCAGACCCCCCTAAACCTCCCTGCACTTATGATAGAGGCCATGAGAGAAACTTTGAACAGATGCAAGGCACACTTGCCTTATGGTATGGCCCTTACTAGAGTATTTAGGAGGTTTGGAGTTAGCTGTGAGGGGGAGACACCTACCAAGCTCTCACATGTGGACACTTTCAACCAACACAGCTTGCATCGAATGGGAATTACAAAGACTGTTGGTGGTTGGATCAAGGGCTCTGAAGAAAGAACTGAGGAGAGAGTTGAGGAAAGAGCTGAAGACAGAACTGAAGGCAGAGTAGAAGAAGAAGGTCCATCTTCTCCTGTACATGACTTCAGGGCAGCTTCACCAGATACCCAGTTCATTCCTGATACTGAGGCTGGCCCTTCTGAGTTTACTAGGATGCCCACACCAGTGTATCAGCCAGAGAGCAGAGCACCTCATTCAGAATTCAGACTGGCTGATGATCAGATCGAGCATATATCTCAGCGTGTGGCTTCTTTGCTGTCTAGCCAGTGGAGTAGTACTTCTTTTGCACCTGGAGCTACCTCTTCTGATCAGACCATTACTCCCCACATCTCCACTGTATTTCAGATGATTTCAGATCAGTCCGTCAGGATACAGCAGCTTGAGGACACAGTCTGGAGACTGACTGACAGAGTTCTTGACTTGCAAGGGCAAGTCCTTGCATTGGCCCATCCCCAACCACAGGAGTCTACTATTGAGGTCACAGACCTCACTGCAGAGGCTGGCAGGCTCAGAGGAGCACTAGAAGGTGGATATGAATTACTGAGGAAAGAGATCCGAGGATCGAGTGAGCATGCTACCACCCAGTTCACTGCTCTACTTCAATCTGTTTCCAGAGCACTGAACGTACTTGATTCTATTAGACTCACCCTTTCTGTTTAGTCCCTAGCATCTCAGCGTTCTCAGCCTCCCAGTTCATCTCGCTCTCCTACTCGTGGCAGAGGCAGACGGGGTAGAGGACGCACTTCTGATTCATCATCTCCTCACCCTATATCTGATGACTCTGATCATTGACTTATCTTGATCTTTACTAGGTCCTAGGAGTTAGTATCTTGTTCTAGGATCTATACCTTGGGGCCATGTATTGACAATTAGCTGGTTGAATTTTATTTTTAAGAACTATGTATTAAAACAATTATGATATTAATGGAATCATCTTTTACCTATATTTCTACCTCTTTGTAATGATCATATTTTGGTTATATATTTTCTTCTTGTTGAAATATTGTCTTCTCCTTGTTGTTGTTTGCTGTTGATAATTGCTATATTAAGGGGGAGCAAACATCTGTGAAAAACTCTAAAGAGGAAGAAATTAAAGAATATTTCAGAAAAAGAAAAGGAAGAGTTAACTATGTTTGATGATATCAAAAAGGGGGAGAAATTAAACAAAAATAAAAATTGAAATTAGACAAAAAGCAAAACCCTAAATTATGAGAAAAAGGAGGAGAAATTAAACAAAAACAAAGATTGGAAGATTAAAACAAATATTGGAGAAATTAAACAAAAACAAAGATTGAAAGATTAAAACAAATATTGGAGAAATTAAACAAAAACAAAGATTGAAAGATTAAAACAAATATTGGAGAAATTAAACAAATATTGGAGAAATTAAACAAAAACAAGGATTGAAAGATTAAACAAAATTTTGAGAAATTTGGTATCGAAATTTGGTATCAGACAGAACTTAAAGCCATCCATCAAAAGAAAAATTATAAGTACAATGCAAATAAGTATTTTTTTTATGCTCTGATATATTTCAAAATTTAAACTTGCTCTGATATATCTTTTGAAATTTTATTCACCTTGATACATCTTAAGAAATTTGTTTTACTCTGATACACCCTACAATTTCTTTTAACTTGCTCTGATGCATGATAAAATTTAATCCGATACAGTGTGAAGGTTTCTCTGATAAATTATAACATTTGATTCGATACAGTGTGAAGGTTTCTCTGATAAATTATAACATTTGATCTGATACAGTGAGAAAGTTTCTCTGATATATTATAACATTTGCTCTGATACAGTGTGAAATTTTCTCTGACATTTGCTCTAATACAGTGTAAAATTTTCTCTGATATATTATAAAATTTTCTTGCTCCGATACATTGTAAAATCTTTTCTGATAACATTGTAAAAAAAAAAAATTATTTTTCTTGCTCTGATACATTGCAAAATTTATTTCTCTTCTCTTGCTCTGATATATCTTGAACTCAAAATGATCTAATACCCTTTTCAAATCTTTAAGAAAATGGACAAACTATTTTTGCATTTATATTACATGCCAAAAGAATCATACTCTTTTCAAGCATATACACCTATAATGGATTCTTTTGAAATTAATGCATTAACATAAATATTTTTGTTCAAATATTTTGTCATCATCAAAAAGGGGGAGATTGTTGCTCCTAGATTGATTTTGATGATTACAAAGCAGATTGAAGGGATACAAATAATTTTAAAATGAAAAAGTCCTTATGCTCTTCAAGGGCAAAATCATAATTTCACTAAAATCCTAATTTGATAGTACCATTTGGTAGAATAAATGATTTGAAATCTATTGGTGAAAATTTCATTGTGTTTGGACTTATATTTTTGAAGTTATGAAGGTTTGAAGTGCATGAGTCGACTCATGAGTCAACTCATGGCACTGTGAGCTGATTGGCACGCAAAAATTCTCCTTGGCACGCTAGTTTTCTGGCTTGGCACGACCTGTGAGTCGACTCATGAGTCGACCCACAAGGCATGAGTCGACTCATGAGTCGACCCCTGCTAATTTGAGCCAAGAATTTCCAGAAACGCATTCTCTGATTTTTGCAACAGAGGTCGACTCATGAGTCGACCCCTGAAGCATGAGTTGACTCATGAGTCGACCCCTGCGACGGGAAATGTCAGCAACGGCTATTTTTTTGCCCATTTTAATTGCCATTTATGCTTCCTAAAAATCCTCTAACGGCTCTTTATCTACCTAAATTATTTTTTCTTGCTTCTAATGCTACAAAATGCTTAAAATGATGAAAGAAATTGCAGATTAAATAGCGGATCAAACGTGAAATCAAAAACGAGAAGAACAGAAGAGAGGATCTAAAATCTGCACGAAAAAGCCTGAGATCAACGAAAAATTCAAAAAGAAAAAGAGAGAGGATCCACAATATACCAGAGAGATTGTGAAAGAGAAAAGCAAGATCTTTCAAGGAGAGAATTCTTCATGCCTATTGTTTCAACCTTGATCTAGAGATCGTTCAAAGCTTTCAAGAGATCTTCAATCAACAATCAACCTCTTCTCAAGCATTCAAGCGTTCATCCACTTTGAGAAAATACGAAAAAGGGGTTCTTCATTTGAGTAAAGCTTTTATTGTTATATTCGCTCATTTAAGGAGTTGTTATTGTATTAATCTGTGCTCAAAATTTTCTTACTCTTTGTGAGTTTTTGTTCTTATTTTTGGAGGATTTCCAAAACAAGGAAAGGTTGATCCGAACCTGAAATCGGAGTGTTTTGGATTTACTTGTACCTGGAAAACAAGTGATCTAGCTTGGGATAGCTAGTGTCGGAGTTTCCGACGTTTTGTATTCGGGTTGAATACAAAGGATAGTGGATTGAAATTTCCAAGTAGGATCTTGGGGAGTGGATGTAGGTGCAAGGTTAGCACCGAACCACTATAAATCCTTGTGTTTGTGGTGTGCTTTATTGCTTTATCTTATTTCTTTATTATATTCTTGCATTCCTGCTTTAGGTAATTAATATTGAATTAAAGTCTTTATTTTGATCTTCATAAGTAATCTGTTGGGCTTAAAATTTTTAGAAACCCAATTCACCCCCCCCCTCTTGGATTGCATAGCTGGGCAACATTAATGTATACGATATTTTTATTGATAATAAAAATTTGATTGATATTTTGTATTATTCTATCTTCACCCAAATAGGGTTTACATCAAATCAATTAAATAGATTCGACACCCCGATTTAAGGTTTCTCCAAAAGTTCAATGATTCCGAAGGGGATGATTAAGCTCCCTGTTACTATGGGTACTCCATCTCAGAGAACAACAATCCAGATCAACTTTCTAATAGTTAAACTTTCTTAGGCCTACAATGCAATCCTTGACTGTCCGAGCTTATGGACTTTAAAGGTCATTGTATCGAGCTACCACTTGATGGTAAAGTTTCCAACCAATGATGGAGTGGGACAAATCCGAGACAATCAAGCCATGGTTCGATAATGCTTTGCCATCAAGCTTCAAACAGAAGGTCAGCCAGCCCAAGCAAAGGTCTAGTCTGAACTTCCAATAGGGTTGCATGCTCGAGATGATTTGGTCGAAGAACATGCCCGACCAACTGAGGACCTTCTGGATGTTCCTCTAAGGAAAGAGGGTCCCAATCGGATGGTGAAGATTGGCTCACACCTGAATAAGGTAACCAAGAGTCAACTCATTGCTCTTTGCAAGAGAATATGGATCTTTTTGCCTGATCGACCACAGACATGCCTGGTATAGACCTAGCAGTGATATCCCACCATTTGAGGATAGATCCAACCCATTAGTCGGTGAAGCAGAAGAAGCGGAGCTTTGCCTTGGAGTGCCAGAAGGCCATAGCCGAGGTCGTAGACAAGCTGCTTAAGACTGGCTTGATCAGGGAGTTCATGTATTTGGACTGGTTGGCGAATGTTGTATTGGTTAAGAAGGTGAACGAAAAGTGATGCATGTGCATTGACTTCATTGACCTGAATAAAGTTTGTCCTAAAGATAGCTATCCACTACCTTGAATCAATCAGTTGGTAGATGCTACTTTTAAGTATGAGCTCTTTAGCTTCATGGATGTTTTTGCCAGTTATAATTAGATTCGAATGACACCTGAAGATGAGGAAAAAATAGCCTTTGTTACTGACCATGGGCTTTTTTGTTACTGAGTGATACCCTTTGACCTAAAGAATATAGGGGCTACCTATCAGCAGTTGGAGGATAAGATTTTTAAAAATCAACTTGGCCGCAATATGGAGGCATACATAGACAACATACTTGTCAAGAGCCGAGTTGCCCCAGATCATGTTGCTGACCTCTGGGAGACTTTTGACACCCTCTGTCAATTTCAAATGAAGTTGAATATGGCAAAGTGTGCCTTCAAAGTTATTACTGGCAAATTTCTTGGGTTTATGATATCATGAAGAAACATCGAAGCAAATTTTGAGAAGATCAAGGCAGTCCTTAAGATGATGCTCCTAAAAACCATCAAAAAGGTGCAGCATCTTACTGACAAGGTCGCTTTGCTCAACCGCTTCATCTTTAGATTGATCAAGAGGTGCCTCCTTTTCTTTCAGACCCTCAAACAGCTAAAAGACTTTCGATGGACTATCGAATATCAAAAGATGTTCGAGGAATTAAAGTAGTACCTCAGTTCTCCACCATTGCTTTTGAAGCCCCAGCCTGATAAGGAGTTGCTATTATATATCACCATTTCTCCACTGGCGATTAGTTCAGTCCTTGTTTGGAAAGAAGGATGGATTCAGAAGCCCATATACTACACTAGCAAAGTCCTTCATGATGTGGAAACTAGATACTCCAAGCTTGAAAAGCTGATTTTTGTACTGGTTGTCACAACGAGGAAGCTACAACCTTATTTCTAGGCTCACACCATAGTACTACTTACAGATCAGTCGATCAAGGCTGTTCTCCACTGTCCAGACACCTCAGGATGCATTGCAAAGTGGGCTCTAGAACTTACTAAATTGGATGTGCAGTATCGTTCGAGGCCTTCCATCAAGACCCAGGTGCTGGCATACTTTATCCTTGAATGCTCCATCTTAGATGGACAAAGCTCAGAAGCTACAAAAGTCTTGAAAGCTGGAGAAAGGTTGAGAATTGAAGAGGCAGATACAGGATCTGACCTGAAAGAGCTATGGACACTACATGCCGATGGCTCATCAAATGTGGTAGGAGCAGGGGCTGAGCTCATCTTAACTAGTCCTAAAGGAGATGTAGCGAGATACACTTTGCGCTTCAAATTTTTGACCACTAACAATGAGGCAGAATATGAAGCTCTGCTTGCTGGTCTCAAAGTGATGAGAGAAATGAGGGCCCAGCATCTGAGAGTTTTCAATGACTCCCAACTGACGGTTGGATAAATCAAGGGTAGATACAAGGCTCGAGAGGAGAACATAAAGAAATACCTTCAAAAGATTAAGGACTTAAACTTGACCTTCTTAAATTTTGACATTCCATAGGTCTCCAGGATGAATAACATCAGAGCAGATGCACTATCGAAGTTAGCGATCTTGTTGCCCATTGACTTGCAAAAAGGGACATACTTCGAAGTACTAAAAGCCTCAAGCCTCGAGGAGCCTCTCGTCGTCCAATAAGTTGATAAAGAAAAGCTAAATATGGTTATTATTTTAGCCTTCCCAAAGTATTGATTATGAATAATGGCAGACAGTTCAGTGGTGCTCGACTTCACGAGTTCTATGGAGAGCATGGAATAGAGCACTGCTTTACCTCAGTCGGCCACCCACAGATAAATAGAGAGGTAAAGGTAACCAAAAAAACTCTTTTATAGGGTTTGAAGGCCAGATAGACCAGACTGAGGGGTCATAGGTAGATGAGCTTCACCATGTGCTGTGGGCTTATCGAACACTCAGAGGCTACCAATTGGCGAGACTTCTTTCAACCTTGCATTTGGGATTGAAGCGGTCATACCTATATAATTTGCACTCTTGTCCCTCAGAGTGGAGGAGTATAATGAAGACACTAATTTAGTATGGCTCTGTTCTAACCTTGACTTGATCGAAGAAAGTAGGGAGTGTGCTGCTGTGAGAATGTATACCTATCATCAGAGGGTAGCCAGATACTACAATGCTTGAGTCAAGATCAAGGAGTTTCAAGTTGGTGACCTAGTGTTACAATGAGCCAAAGTTTCATAGCCCACCGAGCAAAAAAAATTGTCACTCAACTGGGAAGGCCCTTATCAGGTGGATGAGGTAGTACGCCCTAGGATCTATCGGCTAAAGCAGCTCGATGGGACTCTACTTCCTAGGCCATGGAATTCAGCTAACCTATGCATGTATTATCAATGATGTTGTAACATCTTGCCATTATATACATGAAATTTTAGGTTCATTAATTTGTGTTTGCACATGGGAATAGCATGAGAAGCTTAAAACTCTTGTCCTACAAGCTCTACAAAGATTTCTTTAAGCAAAATTGTACTTGATGAACGAACGCTAACCAAACAAGACCTTTGAAGGGCTAACCTAAAAGGATCCTTAGTTTACAACAAGATCAGAACGATATCCAACAAGTGGAGGCTAACCAAAAAGGACCTTCGAAGGGCTAACTAAAAGGATCCTCGATCTATAATCTTGAGCAAAGAAAAAATATCGCTCTCATCTTTGAGCAGGTAAAAAATGCCGCTCGCATCTTCGAGTAGAGAAAAAATACCGCTCGCCTCAGCGAGCAGAGCAAAAATACTGTTCACATCTTCGAGCAAAATAAAAATACCGCTCGCATCAGTGAGTAGAGCAGAAATGCCACTTGTATCAACAAGTAGAGCAAGGGCATTGCTCGAATAATTGCCTCCGATCAATTTTGACTTGGGAAGTCCTTTTGATCGAGACTGTTGCCATCGAGGCTCCTCTACTCGGGATGGTTTTGGCTCTGGTTTCGTGATAAAGCTCAACCCTTTAAATCAGAAGGGATTCATCTAGATCCCTAAGGTCAGAATTGCATTGTATACCTTACTGGTTGGGACAACTCTATGTTCGTTAAGTCAGGGCTAGCCTCTACGTATTGAGTAAAAAATATGCATGCATAAATAAAGAGAATGCAAATGGCAAGAAGGATAATTTTTGTTCATTCAAATATTTACGAGAAAAAGATGGCATCTGAAGTGCCACCTTACAAAAAAAAGGAAAAGAAAAAGAAAAAATGAAGAGGTTTAGTCCTCATCTGATGAGAAGGCCCCAACCTCTTCATCGCTGCTCCTAGACTGGAGGAATTGAAGCTCCAGATATGACATTATTTACAGCAAGCAGGCCTTACAATCTTTGAAATCGAGGATAAAGATGGCGGCAGCAATGTTGACAGCTTTTTTGAACTCCACAGAGGCCCAAGACTCCTCGACACAGCATGCTCGGACATCGGATGGAACCCGACCAAACTGGTGAAGTGAATTTCAGTGTAGGGGTAAAACGATAATTTTAAAATTTTTCAAAATTATAATTTTACAGTGAAAATTATTAATTAATCTAATTAATTAACATGTATTAACCCTACACAAGGATCTAAATATGATATATATAGTATGCATTTAAATTTAAAATTTTAAATTCTATAGTAAATGTTTTACTGTTATGTATTCAGAACACATTACCTTCGTACAGATAGTCGATCGCTGTAATTTGATTATCATCGAAAAGGTCTGATCATCACAATACAGCCACATAGTATGTCTGGCCTCCACAGATCATCCACACGAAGCTTTCGATCTGATCGGCTCCTCACGAATGCTAGTTTGTTGTAGAACTCTTTCGATGGTCGATGCTGATTGAACTCCTTCGATTGGTGTCTGCTGACTCCTCGAATACTCTGAATCATCAACAAAGGAACTTGAGAGATTGATGAAGCTCTCCCTGAAGTTTGGTGGGCTCACGACACTCGTAGCTCACCTTCTCACTTCTCGAACCCTAGGTAGAAATCCTAGGGTACTCTCAGAAAAAACCTTACGCCCTTTCTGTTTCTTTTCTTTTCTCTTCTTTTCTTTTCTTTTCTCACGCACAGAGCCTTTCTCATGCCACCCTTTCTCTCTTGGATCAGATTTCGCATGCCCCACCTTCTCTCTCATTTTAAAACGGTGCAAGACTGCATCTTTTCAGTGTTTTCACCACGTGAGAGGATAAAGCTAGGTGGTTGCTCACTTGAATTTAAATCGAATTTGAATTCAAATGCCAACCAACCAATCTTTATCCACTCTTGGTGTGAGAAGAAGGGGGCATGGGTTCTTTGTGCGTAGAGAATTTACACAAAAAATTTTTTCTCATGTAGAGTAAGTGGCGCACAAGTGGATAAGGTGGTGCATGAGATTAGTTGCCCATTCAAATTCAAACATCATTTGAATTTGAATGGCCAACCAACCATCTTTATCCACTCAAAATGGCATACACAGGTGAGGCATGGGAAGGCTTCTGCATGGGAGAAAATTCATGAGAACTTGTTTCTCATAAATTCAAATAGGCGCAGGTGGGTGAGGTGGTGCAGGGAGATAAGTCAAAGGTAGTTTGAAATTTTAAACCAATCTAATTGAACCAACTTTATCAAAATAGGTTAGGCACAATTAGACTAAGTTAAACCCAACACAAGTAGGCTTAATTAGGCTCAATAAAATCTTAATCAAATCAGAAATTGACTAAGCCCAACCCTTGATCAGATCAGGGACCAAACCACCTTGGCGATTAGGTCAACTTTTAACCTAATCGGGTCAAACCCAACTGAATCCAATTCAATTGGACTTGATCCAAAAAAAATTATTCAATCAAATTGAGTTAATTAGTGATCAAATTACTAATTAAATCTCTCATAAATACTGAGTCCAAATCTCATGGACAATCAGGCATCAAAGTCCATCGATATGATACCTTGATCGAAGAGTCCCAAACCAGTAGGACTCTTGACCCCAGTAACCAAAATGTGTGAAACTCGTGATCAGAGAATTTTGATTCTTGATCATAGAGTTTCAAACACATAGAACTCAGAGTCTCCGAGCATTAGGACTCTTGGTCGAAGAGTCCCAGTCCAGTGAGACTCTTCACCAGCCATCAGATCAAATAGGAACCTCTAATGTGTGTGACCCCGCAGGTTCGAACCTAAGCCAGTAGCATAGGAATCAATTCCTGTACTAATCGAAGTAACCATCTAGCAATAGTACCCGATGTCCAGATAGGTCGAATAGTCATAATCGCAACATTCAGAACCTACGCGAATATGGTTACTGTATAATTCATCCCTTTTGACCCCTGTGTATAGGACGACTCAGGGTTAAACTGTCAATCCTGATTAGATCATCTGAATCATGCTCAACTCAAACAGTCCTGTGACTCCTCACTAGGACTACCCTGGTCAAGATTTTGCTAAATTGAAACACGACTGTACACAGCTCCTTAAACTAGAGTGGTCAATCCCATCTTGACACACGCACCGACAAGTCAAGTACTTGACTACACCCAGCAGCCTTCCATCACTGAATTAAAAATTCAGGTAGTCCAGTGCCTAAGTACAGTGAGTTGCTTGCAAGTCATCGTGACGGTCTCAAGTCGAAGGGATAGTTATACCCATATCCCATCGGAGCAAATCTTGCAGCAGAAAAAGCTCCGGAGTCGGTCACGTTCAGTGTAGATGTACCCTTACATCTCATCTGTATGCCATACCAGTGTCTCCACACTCTTTGGTTAACAAGACAACCAACCCATATGGCACACAATGACCTATGCTTGATAAACGTTGTTGTCCTTGGTAACAACATATCATTTGGTCGCGAACAGATTTAAGGACTAAACGATAAATCCTCCTTTGTCGAGTCTAAATAGTCCTAAGGACTTCACCACAACACAAAAATTCATTAGAAGATGAAATAATTTATGATAAAAAATATTAAAATAATTTTTATTAATTTATAATTCATATACTAATACAAAAAAGAGCACAACCGTCAACAGACTGACGATTGGCTTTGAGATACTATTCCCAACAATCTCCCACTTGGCCTAAAGCCAATCGGTGCAGTATCTAATATCCATCTTTGACTTGAAGTCGTCGAACTCCTTCACTACAATGGCTTTAGTGAATGGATCGGTCAGGTTCTCCTTTCCATCGATCTTCTGAAGGTCGACGTTACCTCTATCCACGATTTCTCGGATAAGATGGTAGCGGCGCAGAATATGTTTCGTCTGCTGATCACTGTCGTAGGCAGTCAAGAATAAAAACCAACTCAAACTATATAGATAGGGTGAGTAGGGATCATTTCCATGGGGATCTAAGACGATTATCTTTTTCTTTTAAGAAGAAATAAAAAGAGAATTGATTGTAGAAGGATTAACAAGAAATAGAATAGCAAAAAAAAATTAAAAGTATAAATTAAATTATGAAAGAAAATAATTCAAAGAAATAATCCAAAAATTTTAAATCCACCATGCAAAGAGATTTATTTATTTATTTATTTTTATGTTGCAATATTATTTCTTGTGATTAAGATATTAGCATAGCTTATCTCTAAGGGGTACAAACTGTATCAGTAGATCACAGCTCATCCTGTTGGAGTATAAACTATCTAAATTTAATTACAAGATTTAAGATTTTAATCTAGCATACCACGATCTATCTCTTCAAAGCACGTACCATATCCAGAGATCACGGCACGTCAATAGAGGGTATAGGCCATGTAGGCTGGATCAATGCCTTAAAAAAAAATAAAAAGATATGAAATAAAAGCATAATTTTATTGCATAAAAATTAAATACAAAAAAAAAAATAAAAACCCATTTACAGGCTTCATCGTATTCCTGGATTGAAGGGATTTAGCCACGCATCAAGCTCTCTAGCTCCATAATCTCCTAATATTTGATCCCTAAAGCTCTTTGAATTTTTTCTCTATTTTTTCCTTGCTTTTTCTCTGATTTTTTTCTCCTTTCAAACTTATTCCCAGACCCCCTATTTATAGGTAATTTTTTCATATTTTTTTGATCACAAAAGGAGTCCTAAAATCCTTAGAAAATGTATTAATCTTCTAAAAATTTTTCTGGCCGTCGGATCAAGCTTGGACCGCCCAGATCAGCTCAAAAATTAGAGTTATAATCCTTATCAGGGTCGGATCAAATGTCAGCCGTCCGATCTGAGTTCTGATAAAGTTCTGGCCGTCGGATCGCATAAAAGAGTCCTATTCATAGTCGGAAGCGATAACAGCCGTTGGATCACGTGATGGATTGCTTCTGGGCCATCGGATCACGCAAAAGAGTCCTATTCAAAGTCGGCAACGAGTCTGAACCGTCGGATCTGGGTCGGATTGAATCTCAGCCATTGGATCGTGCCCAGGATCTTTCTCTCACTGTGAGCCACACCTGTGGACCGCGTAACTATTCCTGTGGATCGTGCCCTGGCTCTGTGGACTGACCGATCGGTCCACCGTACACCGAATGTAATATTTTTTATTTTTTAGGATATTTTATCTCCATTTTTGCTCTGATTTTCATCTGAAAAATTAAAAAAATATGCATTAAATTTTTCAAATTTTTTTTTCATTTTAATGCTTAAATTACTCAATTAAATTAACATATATTTTTCATAAATATGCTTTAATTTCATATTTTTTTTTCAAAATCACTTATTTTTTAGAAAAAATTTAATAAATTCATGAAATTAGGATTTTTAAGAAGATGTTAGCACCATAAATTACCAAAAATATCTTCAATAAATATAAAAATATACCACTTATCATACTCTCTAACTTGAACTTTGCTCGTCTTCGAGTAAAGAAAGAATTTAGATTTAAGTACCATTTAACTTAAAGTCTCAAATTTCATCAAATAATTTTAAAAAGGCCACTGATGTTCAGTAGAGTGTAAATGAGGTATGTCATTGGGGTATTAATACTAGTCAATATAAGAGTTAAACTAAGAATACTAAACTTTTTCTGAACTTTTCTAAATTATCGCTACCTTTATCTCCAAATTATTAACCTTCATATGGACAAATATATTGTTACTTCTGTCCTTCATTTATTGATTGATTTTGATTTTTTTTTCTTTTTAACATTGTACTGCAATTGAGTGTCTTAACCCTTTAAGCTTTCTGTTTGATCCATGTAGTGAGTTTTCAGTCAATGACTCCCAAACCAGATGGCTTTAAGGCACTAGGTATAAAATATCCCTTGAACCTACTTGCTCGAATCAAATAGGCTACGAGTTAAAACTAACTTTACAACAAAGCTTCTTTGCCCTTCATACCTTTTGACGCGAAACTCAATGCTTGCTTAGGCAAAGAGGCCCGGTTACTCAGCATAAAGTACTTAAAATTTTTTTTTTTAATATATGAAGAAACGTATAGTTATCCTATACAAGTCCATAAGAAGTAAACTCTTCTTTGATGCTGGTAGAAAAATTTAGAAATACTTAAAAAAAACTATTTAAGTTCTAAACTTAACTCTTTATTGAGTTTTCTTAATACTTGATCCCTCGATATCTCACAACTCTCTAGTTTGTACATCAATTTTCTTTTAAAATATGCTTGGTTTAACTCAATTCTTAAATATAATCTGGTGCTTAAATGCTAAATACTAATTTATTTGAGGACTTTTAAAAATATTTTTTTTTTAAAAAATATTTTAAAAATATTTTCTTCCCTAACTTAATCGACATTATCCTCAATGGAGTAGGAAAAATGAACGGTGTATAAAAAGAGAAAGAAAAAGGAGGGATGTCACCAGATCCAGAAGCATTTTTCAAAATTGGTGCTTCCCCTATTTTAGCCAATATTGCCTTCAAATCTATACAAAGCAAGCCTTGATTAACCTGAACATAATACAAAAGAAAGTAAAAGCAAAAATTGAAAACTGGGTTGCCTCCTAGAAAGTGCTAAGTTTTAAGTCTTCAACCAGACTGAACCTGAGATACAGAATCAATTAGAATAAATAGGCTCATGGAGAACCATGGCATCCTCCTCAATTTTAGTAGGCAATTCCAAGAATGGTTTCAATCATTGTCCATTTACTTTAAAAGTAGCACCATTGCTTGGGTTTTTGATTTCTATAGCTCCATGAGAAAAAATCTCTTTTATAATATAGGGCCCTGTCCATCTAGATCTAAGTTTTCCAAGAAATAAATGTAGCCTAGAGTTATACAAAAGAACTTTTTGACCAGATGAGAATGATTTTCTAAGGATTGCTCGATCATGAAACACCTTAGTTCGTCCTTTGTATATCTTAGCATTGTCGTATGCCTCATTCCTGATTTTCTCAAGTTCATCAATTTGTAACTTTCTATGTTGTCCAGCCTCATCTAGATCCATGTTTAGAATTTTGATGGCCCACATAGCTCTATGTTTAAGCTCTACTGATAAGTGACATGCTTTACCAAACACAAGCCAGTAAGGAGACATTCCTAAGTTGGTTTTGAAGGCAGTGCAATATGCCCAAAGAGCATCTACTAGCTTCAATGACCAATCTTTTCTATTGGTGCTTACAGTCTTCTCTAGGATTTGTTTGATTTGATGATTAGAAACTTCAACTTGTCCACTGGTCTGGGGGTGATAGGGTGTGGCCAATTTATGGGTGATGTTGTATTTCTTCATCAGGGTTGCAAAGGTTCGATTACAAAAATATGTTCCCTGATCACTTATAATGGCTCTAGGAATTCCAAAATGAGAGAGAATATTTTCTTTTAAAAAATTGATAATAATTTTGCTATCATTCGATCTACATGGCATAGCTTCTACCCATTTGGACACATAATCGACAGCCACTAAGATATATTCATTTTTGAAAGAATTTGAAAGTGGTCCCATGAAATCGATTCCCCATACATCAAAAATCTCAACAACTAAGATCGGATTTAATGGCATCATATCTTTTTTTGTGAACCATCCTACTTGTTGATATCTAGTGCAACTTTTACAGTACTCATGTGTATCTTTAAACAAATTGGGCCAGTAAAATCCACATTGAAGAATTTTTGCAGCAGTTTTCTTGGCTCCAAAGTGGCCACCACAAGCTTGGTCATAACAAAAAGACAAGATACTGTTGATCTCATGGTCTGGGACACATCTTCTAATGATTTGATCAGGACATTGTTTAAACAGATATGGATCATCCCAAATAAAATACTTTACTTGGGCAAAGAATTTGTGTTTGTCCTGAGTGTTCCAATAAGAAAGAATCCTACCAGTGACCAAGTAATTGATAATATCAGTGTACCATGGTTCTTTGGTCACGGACATGAGTTGTTCATCAAGAAAAGATTTTTCTATTGATGGTTCGTTAGAGGGTGCATCAGTCAATCAAGACAGGTGATCAGCCACTACATTTTCGGTTCCTTTCTTATCCCTGATTTCTAAATCAAATTCTTGAAGAAGTAAAATCCATCAAATCAAACATGCTTTTGCATCTTTCTTTGTCAAGCGATGTCTAATGGCTGAGTGATCAGTGTATATAATGACATGTGATCCAACCAAATAAGATCTAAACTTTTCTAGAGCAAAGACAATAGCCAAAAACTCTTTTTCAGTGGTTGAATAGTTAAGCTGCGCATCATTAAGGGTTCTACTAGCATAATAAATAACTCATGGAAGTTTATCAATTCTTTATCCTAAAATAACTCCGATGGCATGATCAGATGCATCACACATGAGTTCAAAGGGTTGAGTTCAATCATATGAATGAATGATGGGTGCAAATGTTAGTGCCTTTTTAAGATGCTCAAAAGACTCGAGGCACTCAGAAGTGAAATTAAATTTGATGTCTTTAGCAAGAAGATTGATCAGTGATCGAGCTATTTTACTAAAATTTTTTATGAACCTCCTATAGAAGCCAGCATGTCCTAAGAATGAGCGAATTTCTTTGACTGATTTGGGTGGTGATAGATTTGCAATCAAATCTACTTTGGCTTTATCTACTTCAATTCCCTTCTTTGAGATAACATGGCCAAGTACTACGTCTTCTTTGACCATAAATTGATATTTTTTCCAATTAAGCACTAAGTGTTTCTCCTTACACCTTTCTAAGACTAATCTTAAGTGATGTAGACACTCAGAGAAAGTAGAGCCAAAGATGGAAAAATCATCCATGAATATTTTTAGAAATCTTTCAATCATATCAGAAAAGATGCTGACCATGCACCTTTGAAAAGTAGATGGAGCATTACATAAACCAAAGGGCATACGTCTATAGGCAAAAGTTCCAAATAGACAGGTAAATGTGATCTTCTCCTGATCCTCTGGTGCTATAAGAATCTGATTATAGCCGAAATATCTATCAAGAAAATAATAGAACTCATGTCCAGCTAACCTTTCCAACATTTGATCAATGAATGGTAGGAAAAAATGGTCCTTTCTTGTGGCCGCATTTAATTTTCTGTAATCAATACAAACTCTCCATCCAGTTTGGACTCTAGTCGGTACTAACTCATTTGCTTCATTTTGGACTACTGTTATCCCAGACTTTTTAGGCACTACTTGAATTGGGCTAACCCATGAACTATCTAAAATAGGATAGATAATTCTATTGTCTAGTAACTTGAGAATTTTTTCTTTACTACCTCCTTCATAGCTGGGTTAAGTCTTCTTTGGGGATCTCTGATTGGCTTGGCTTTCTCCTCTAAATAAATTCGATGTTGGACAATTGAAGGATTGATCCCTTTGATGTCAGCCATGGTCCAGCCTATGGCTTCCTTATTTTCTTTGAGGACAGCTAAAAGTTTCTCTTCTTGAGTTTGATCTAGGTCTGATGCGATAATTATAGGTAGGGTTGCTGATGGACCTAGATATGCGTATTTGAGATGCTGAGGGAGTGTTTTGAGTTCTAGTTTAGGTGCTTCCTCAATCGATGGCTTGTATATAGGTTCATCCATCCTCACAAGTGGTTCGATAGGTGGTTGCCATTGTGGATGAACTCTCTGATTACTAGATGGAGATATTTCATAAGCTATTTCAATTGCTTGATCTGATCAGAGATTATAGTCAAAATCTTCTTCTCCTAGGTCAATGGTCTCATAGATCTCATCCTGAATCAGATTTACATCAACGAATTGGTCTTTTTTTTTTCAAGATTGAAAATATTAAGATCAATGGTCAATTTTTAAATGAGAGTTTCATGAGTCCATTGCGATAATTGATTAGGGTGTTGGTGGTCACTAAGAATGGTCTTCCTAAGATTATTAGAATGTGACCTTTTGAATTAATCACTGATTCAGTCTCGAGGATCACAAAATCCATAGGATAAATAAAATTATTTATCTTGATTAACACATCTTCCACAACTCCTTTGGGGACCCTCACTGATCGATTTGCCAATTGCAATGTAATTTCTGTAGGCTTTAATTCTCCTATCCCCAATTTTTCATAGACCGAATACGATAGGATATTCACACTAGCCCCTAAGTCTAATAAGGCCCTGTCAATGATGGTTTCCCCAATAACACAAGAGATTGTATGAGATCCTGGATCTTTATACTTGATAGGCATGTGGCTTGATAGATATGAGCTTATATTAGCCGCCAAGAAGGCTTTCTTGGGAACGTTGGTGGTCTTCTTCTTTGTGCATAGGTCTTTGAGAAATTTGGCATATGTGGGAACTTGTTGGATCATATCTAATAGAGGGATATTCACTTTAACTTGTTTAAACATCTCTAAGATTTGATCCATATGGGCTGAGTATTTGTTGGTCCTAAGTCTATTTGGAAAAGGAGCTACAGAATTGGTGGGTGATGTCTCGAATTGCTTAATCCCTGATGTGGATTCTTCCAGTGGCTTGGGTGGTTTGTTAATCTCTATTGACTCCTTAGACTTATCTGGATCCTCCAACTCGGTCTGATCAATTACTTGCTCATGAGGTAGTTTAGACAATGATTCATTTTGATCTTCAGGTATACCAACATGGTTGTCTACTTATTTTCTAGATCTTAAAGTATGAATTGCATTTAATTGGTTGATCTGGGCTCCTTGTTGTGGTCCTTAATTATTCTGGATCCTAGGATTAGCCTCGAATTAACTCGGTAGTTTACCTTTTTCTCTTTCACTTACAGCCGTGGCTAATTGACCTAATTGCATCTCTAAATGGGTAATAGCCTAGGTGTTGGAAGTTAGAAGCTAGCCTGTGGTCTGCATGAAGTTGTTTAGTGTAGTGTTGGTGCTAGCAGATGATTTTGCTAGGATTTTCAGACTATTTTCTAGTGAGTTAAGCTTTTGATCATAGCTAAAACCTGATGGGGTATTTGATGATTGAGTGGGTCTGGGGTTGGGTTGAGTGAAAGCAGGTCTAATTGAGTTTGACCCTTGTGATCAAGAAAAATTAGGATGGTTCCTCCATCCTGAATTGTATGTTGGTGCGTAGGGGTCATTTGTGGGTCTTTGATAGGCTGCGTTCACCTATGCTACTTCGTTCTCGGCTAGACCCATCAAGAAAGGACATCCTTCCATCGTGTGGTCTATGGCATTACACCCATTACAAGTTGTTGTTGCAACTTGGTTCACTTGGGTATGTTCCTTGAGTTCTAGAGCCTCTATCCTACGGATCAAAGATGCGAATTTAGCCTCTTCAGCTAGGGAAGGTTGAACTTGATATACACCCCCTCTGGAAGGTGTGTGTCTGTCGGATTCTCTAGTAATCTCCCATTGTAGGCTCTTTTCTGCTAGGTCCTCTAGAAATTGCCAGGCTTCTATGGGTTCTTTATTCATGAATTGACCCTGACACATTGATTCTAACATGGTTCTTGAGTTTGGATCTAGTCCTTCATAAATGATTTGGCACAGCCTCCAAGTTTCTATTCCATGATGAGGGCATTGACTCAAAAGATTCTTAAAACGATCAAAGCACTTCCAAAAAGATTCACCTAGTAATTGATAAAATTGATTAATTTCATTCCTAAATTTGGCAGTCTTATGGTGTGGAAAAAAATTTTTTAGGAACACTCTAACAAAACCCTCCCATGATGCGATGGATTGATTAGGAAGACTGTATAACCACTTTTTGGTACTATCCTTGAGGGCAAAGTTGATCAACCTAAGTTTTACACCATCCTCAGTGAGTTGTTGAAACCGCATCGTGGCACATACTTCCTCAAATTCTCTCATAAAAATATATGCATCCTCGATTCTGGTGAATTTGGGAAGCATGTTTATGATCTGAGGTTTAATTTTAAAATTGGTATCAGTTTGTGGCAGTCGAATACATGAGGGTTGGGCTGTTCTAACTGGATAGCAAAGGTTTTTCAAGATCCTAAGTTCATGTTCGGGTTCACCCATGGTGGGCTTAAGGTCTACTGGACTCGATGTAAAGTTTGGATCTATTCTCACTAATCAACCAGATAACCTTGTCCATGAAGAAATTTGAGAATTTTCAGTTACTTTTGCATTTTTTTTTGTATTTTATTATTTTTTTATATTTTTTTTAAAAAGAAGAGGAAATAGATGAGAAAAGAATTCTAAAGATGGGGGCCTAAGAAGTCCTAAATCTAGAGACGATAGAGGAGCATTTTAATTAGGGTTAATATTTGTAGGTTAGTAGTCATGTTACTCAATCAATCTTAGCTAAGGGCAATCCTAGATTTAGACAGCTCCTAACTTGTTAAGGTTGCCTTTGAGCATTCCAAGTAAAAGACTAGCCACTCAACTGGCCAGGTAAGTGTAAGGTCGGTGGGGGTCCCCCCGTTGCTTTCCTTAGACACCAACTGAGTTAGCCAGATAAGCGAACGGAACCAATTAAATAACCACTTTCTTTCAGGACGTAGTCCTTGAACCACTTTCCTAGATACCAGTCAAATTGACTAACCCTAACCCGATCTTACTCTTAGGATCCCTTGTCCTATTGAGCTCGAAAGTCCTTAGGGGCCAACGTCTAATTGATTTTAAATTAAGGTTTAGGTTAACGCAATATGCAGGATAGTGGTTTGTGGGCCAAGGAAGGGTGATGAGATTCCCACCTTATCTTGTTTAGGGTTTGTGCCCTTAAGATGTTTTATGGATTTATGTAATGCAAGAAGAAAAGATGACCAGATTTGATAGTTAGTTAAGAGTAAATTGATTTGTTTTATTTTTTAGATTTTGTGATTAAGTATCTAATTCCTTGAGTAAATTATGTGGTGTCAATATAATTTTTTTTTTTTAAATAATCATGCCTAGATCCCCGGCAATGGTGCCAAAATTTGATCGCTGTCGTAGACGGTCAAGAATAAAAACCAACTCAAACTATATAGATAGGGTGAGTAGGGATCGTTTCCATGGGGATCTAGGGCGATTATCTTTTTCTTTTAAGAAGAAATAAAAAGAGAATTGATTGTAGAAGGATTAACAAGAAATAGAATAGCAAAAAAAAATCAAAAGTGTAAATTAAATTATGAAAGAAAATAATTCAGAGAAATAATCCAAGAATTTTGAATCCACTATGCAAAGAGATTTATTTTTTTTTTTTTTATGTTGCAATATTATTTCTTGTGATTAAGATATTAGCATAGCTTATCTCTAAGGGGTACAAACTGTATCAGTAGATCACAGCTCATCCTGTTGGAGTATAAACTATCTAAATTTAATTACAAGATCTAAGATTTTAATCTAGCATACCACGATCTATCTCTTCAAAGCACGTACCGTATCTAGGGATCACGGCACGTCAATAGAGGGTATAGGCCGTGTAGGCTGGATCAATACCTTAAAAGAAAATAAAAAGATATGAAATAAAAGCATAATTTTATTGCATAAAAATTAAATACAAAAAGAAGAAAATAAAAACCCATTTACAGGCTTCATCATATTCCTGGATTGAAGGGATTTAGCCACGCATTAAGCTCTCTAGCTCCATAATCTCCTAATATTTGATCCCTAAAGCTCTTTAAATTTTTTATCTATTTTTTTCTTGCTTTTTCTCTAATTTTTTTCTCCTTTCAAACTTATTCCCAGACCCCCTATTTATAGATAATTTTTTCATATTTTTCTGATCACAAAAGGAGTCCTAAAACCCTTAGAAAACGTATTAATCTTCTAGAAATTTTTTTGGCCGTCGGATCAAGCTTGGACTGCCCAGATCAGCTCAAAAATCAGAGTTATAATCCTTATCAGGGTCGGATCAAATGTCAGCCATCCAATCTGAGTTCTAATAAAGTTCTGACCGTCGGATTGTGCAAAAGAGTCCTATTCACAGTCAGAAGTGATAACAGCCGTTGGATCGCGTGATGGATTGCTTCTGGGCCGTCGGATCGCGCAAAAGAGTCCTATTCAAAGTCGGCAACGAGTCTGAACCGTCGGATCTGGATCGGATTGAATCTCAGCTGTTGGATCGCACCCAGGATCTTTTTCTCACTGTGAGCCACGTCTGTGGACCGCATAACTATTCATGTGGACCGTGCCTTGGCTCTATGGACCGACCGATCGGTCCACCGTACACCGAATGTAATATTTCTTATTTTTTAGGATATTTTATCTCCGTTTTCGCTTCGATTTTCATCTGAAAAATTGAAAAAAATATGCATTAAATTCTTCAAAAATTTCTCTTCATTTTGATGCTTAAATTACTCAATTAAATTAACATCTATTTTCATAAATATGCTCTAATTTCATATTTTTTTCAAAATCACTTATTTTTTAGAAAAATTCAATAAATTTATGAAATTAGAATTTTTAAGAAGATGTTAGTACCATAAATTATCAAAAATACCTTCAATAAATGTAAAAATATATCACTTATCATCTGCTAGTGTGCCTTCGATTCCTTTGCCTGAGCAATGGCTCCAGAGCTGTCACAATAGAGCAGAACTGGACCAATAAGGGAGGGTGCTACTCCGAGCTCGGTGAGAAATTTCTTCAGCCACATCGCTTCTTTGGCAGCATCTGATATAGCGACATACTCTGCCTCGCAAACTGAATCAACATAGTGTGCTGCTTGAAACTCTTCCAGCAGACAGCCCCACCATTAAGGGTAAAAATAAATCTTGACACACTTTTGCTGTCATCATGATCAGACTGGAAACTAGAGTCTATAAACCCCATAAGTCTCAAGTTCGATTCACCATAAACAAACCACTGGTCCTTAGTATTTCTTAAATACTTCAGGATGGTTTTAACAACTTTTCAGTGATTTTTTCTTGGATCAGATTGGTATCTACTCACTACCCCTAGTGAGTATGCCACATCTGGTCGTGTACATGTCATGGTGTATATGATAGATCCCACTGCCGAAGCATATGAAATTCTACCAATACGCTCTCTCTCTTGAGGTGTTGTCGGACAATCCCTCTTCGAGAGAGAAATTCCATGGCCTATCGGTAGATAGTCTTTCTTGAAATTCTCCATGCTAAACCTCTTCAGCATAGTATCAATATACATGGACTGGGATAAGCCAAGCAACCTTTTAGATCTATCCCTATAGATCCTCATCCCTAAGATGTAGGAAGCTTCTCCCAGATCCTTCATGGAGAACTGTGACAATAGCCAAATCTTTATTCCCTGTAATGCAGAGACATCATTCCTGATTAAGAGAATGTCATCCACATACAATACAAGAAATACCACTACTGGACCATTAGCCCACTTATAAATGCAGGGCTCTTCTCTATTCTTAACGAAGCCATACATCTTGATCGTCCTATCAAAACGTATGTTCCAACTCCGGGATGCCTGCTTAAGTCCATAAATGGATCTCTGTAGTCTGCACACCTTAGACTCATCTGTGGATGTGAATCCTTCAGGTTGTATCATATACACCTCTTCGTCCAGCTCTCCGTTTAGGAAAGCTGTCTTCACATCCATCTGCTAGATTTCATAGTCCAGATGGGCAGCTATCGCAAGTATAATCCGAATGGATTTGAGTATTGCCACAGGAGAAAATATCTCGTCATAGTTTATACCATAATGTTGACGATATCCCTTGGCAACCAGATGGGCTTTATAGGTCTCCACCTTTCCGTCTATGCCCCTCTTCCTCTTGAAGACCCACTTACACCCTATGGGTTTTACTCCTTCGGATGGGTCAACCAATGTCCACACATCATTGACCTTCATGGACTCCATTTTAAATTTCATGGCCTCTAGCCATTTCTCAGAGTCAGGTCTCTGCATTACATCCATGTAGGTGATCAGATCCTCATCGTTTTCATCAAGTTCGATAGGATCGCCGTTCTGGATCAAAAAACCATAATATCTGTCCGGTTGACGTGGTACTCTATCAGACCGCCTTAAGGGTGAAGGAACAATGGGCTTCGGATCTGATCTAACCAAATCCGGTTCAGGTTCAGCAACTTGTGTCAGTTTTTCCACCTGCCGAACTTTCTCAAGTTCGATCTTAGAGGCAACAGTCCCTTCACCAAGGAACTCCTTTTCTAAAAAGAGTGCCTTAAGGCTGACAAACACCTTTTGCACATCAGCTAGGTAGAAATAATACCCTTTAGTCTCTTTTGGGTACCCTATGAAATAACACTTGTCAGACCTAGGTCCAAGCTTGTCCGTAATTAAACGTTTAACATAAGCCGGACACCCCCAAACCCTAAGGTGCGAGAGTACTGGCTTACGTCCTATCCATATCTCATATAGCATTTTGGTTACAGACTTACTCAAAACTCTATTTAGAAGGTAACAAGCCGATTCAAGCGCATATGCCCAGAGGGAGATCGACAGACCAGCAAACCTCATCATGGATCAAACCATGTCCAACAAGGTCCGATTCCTCCTTTCAAACACACCATTATGCTGTGGTGTTCTAGGAGGAGTCCATTGAGAGAGAATCCCATTCTCCCCAAGATATGTCAGAAACTCATTGAAAAGGTATTCACCTCTTTGATCAGATCAAAGAGTTTTAATATACTTTCCAGTTTATTTTTCTGCCTCATTTCGAAATAGTTTGAACATTTCAAACGACTCCGACTTATGCTTCATTAAGTAGACATACCTATACCTCGATAGGTCGTTTGTGAAGGTTATGAAGTAGAAATATCCACCTCTTGTAATTGAGCTCATGGGTCCACATACATCAGAATGTATCAGACCCAAGAGTTCACTGGCTCGCTCACCTTTTCCAGTAAAAGGTGATTTGATCATCTTCCCAAGAAGATAAGACTCACAGGTTGGAAGTGATTCACAATCACCAACTTCAAAAATTCCTTCTTGAGCCAACCTGTTTATCCTGTTCTTATTGATATGACCTAGCCTACAGTGCCAAAGGTAGACTTCTGACATATTATCCATTCTAGGGCATTTATCGGAGGTTTGAACCATATTAACAGGCTGTGATAGTAAGTAAATTCTATTATTTAGTTATCTAACAAACATTGTAACACCATTCAAAATAATATTACAAATATTTTTTTTTATTAAAAATTCATAACTGTACATGGCCAAAAGGCCTATAAAAATAATATTTAATAAAAAACTTGGACAATAGTGACATTCACTCAGAATTACATTACGAGAGTTGATTACAAGGTTCATGATTCCTAAAGCTAGAACTGAAACTTTGCTTCTATCTCCAACATTCAAGAACCTCTCGTCTTTATCAAATCTCCTACTGACCTGCAGACCCTGCATCGAATTACAAATATGATAAGGGCTTCCGATATCCAATACCCAGGCAGTAGTATCACAAATGAAAAAGTTGCAAGTTGTTATCATATAATTACCTTGCTTCTTCTTCAGCTTGTTCGGGTCCAGGGAGGCAATGTATATAGGACAGTTCCTCTTCCAGTGCCCTTGCTTCTTGCAAAAGAAGCACTCTGCCTGGCTCTGGTCAAGCTTGCGCTTCTTGGTCTAACCCTGTGCAGACGTCCCTGCATGCGGCTACACCTTTTTATTCTTCTTCTTCTTGTTCTTCTTCCTTTTCTTAAAGGGATGACGACCAGAAGAAGATCCTTGCACAACATTCACCGACTCTTTATGGAGCTGGTGATCCTTCTCAAAATTCTGTAGCAACCCCAACAAGCCGTGGTAGTTCACTGCAGATTTTGTCATCCGAAAATGAGTAAGAAAGGGGAGGAAGGACTTGGGCAAAGAATTAAGGATCGCATCCTTATCGAGCTGCTCGTGCAAGGAAAAGCCCAGTTTACTTAGGCGCTCAATCATTTCGATCATGTACAGTACATGATCGGTGACTGAGGCCCCATCCCTCATCCGAGCATTGAAAATGGCACAACTAGTTTTGTGCCTTTCAACGTCGTCAGGCATGCCAAAGGAGTCGTTCAACATTTGAAGCATCTCCTACGGCTGGGCGTTCTCAGACCTGTGGCTGAACTCATCATTCATTGCCGCCAGCATTATGCACCGAACGGTGGTGCGGTCGTTGAGCCACTTCTGATAAGTATCTCGGACCGTCCCTCTAGCATTCGGGGCTGGCTCCTCAGGTGCCAGATCCGTTACTACATAAAGAATCCATTCATGCTCAAGGATGATTTTTAATTTTTGATACCAGCTATCGAAATTAGGTCCCATGAGCTTGTCATTATCTAATAATGACTGGAGCGACAGGGTAGTGGCCATAGCTACATAAAAGAAAACCAGACCTTTATTAGTACATAAATTATTAATACTAAAGACTTGGACTTTAGTCTAAAATTTCTCTCAGTATTTTTACGAACTGGTAGCCTCAACCTCCAATTCGAGAAATTACTTTAATTCCTTAGTGGGTACTAGAATCTACACAGACTACACACAAGTCCAACTTTGGTTGGTCAACCCATGTGCATCTATGGATAGGTTCATAACTAGTTGTTTCTCTAAACAACTTCTAGTAATTCATTTTGCCCCAAAACCTAATCAGTAGGCTTTGGCCTCCACTGAAAAGATCTGGTTAGGTCCAACCATTAACATGACTTGATTTGATGAATCTGACCAATAAATGATCAGGCCCGACTTTGGCCGGCCAACCTGACCACCATCAGAAAGACTCAACCAAATGATCATATTATGAATGATAATTCCATTAGTCAATAAGCACCAGGCCTTTGGGCCTCCAGTGATTATTAAACTAATAGACTCATTATCACTCACTTAATGGAAGGCTATGACTTAGTTATCACTATAACTTAATCAGTTTTAGGGACCTAATAATTTTTGAGGATTTTATTATAAGATAGAAGAGAAAAAATTAACCAGTCAATTTCAATCCTCCCACTGACTTCACCAAGTCAGATTAAAAAAGATTTAATTAAAGCCGGCATTAGGAGCACCTAAATCAATCACACTGATTTACCTAATGACATGGGTGAGCCCTAATCACCAAGTGATCTAATCAAAACCTAACTCACCAAGTTGGCCAGGTAAGTGAGATCAGTGGAAGGGATATACCATTAACTTGTCAGAGATCGAATCAATGCGAGTAGCTTCCAGTTAAAAATCACTGGTCAGACTGCCGAACTTACCATAGACGCCAACTGATTCATTAGTTTTAATTTAATCAACTTAGTAAATAGGGTTCCACCGCATAGCCATGAATTAAGTCCCTCTTAGTCTAGTTAAAGACATGGACCCATTCAACTACAACTATTGGAGTTGAGTCTAGAGTGTCCTTGACCTAATCTAATTCAACTTTTGATTAAATTTGATCAATTACTCTAATTTAGTCCATTTCTTTAATCTAACCTTAGGTCTAACCCAATTATAGACCTAATCCATCTAACCCATTGACCCACAAGTTTATGCAATTGTCTTAGGTCTTAATTCACAATTCTAGACCAACTAGACAATACTTAATTCTTTTAATTAAGTATTTGGGCTGATGGGTCAGGGTTTGGCATTTCAAAAATAATTTTCAAATTTGAAAGGTTTTATTTTCTGTTCACCAAATGTGTTGACTCATTTCACAAACTGATCAGTACATTTCATAAACAGCAATCCTATTGTTAATTACATAACAGAAAATAACTCAATCAAAATAAATCATGAATACTCCTTTAGATCTAATCTAACACATTCATGATAAATTTTATAATTAAACCTTTACAATTAAGTTCTTTTGCTGCTTCGTCTGCATGGGATATAATCACTCGGCACCCCTACCGCCATAGGAGAATCCCATCGAATGGGAGGAGAGGGCCTTTAAACCCTACTTTTCTCCTATGACCGGATGACCATGGCAACCAACCCAATTAGACTACTTGCTACTTGGATCAAGTATATCTAAGTATACTAATTTTAAATTTTAAATTTTAAATTTCAAATAAATTTTAAATTTTAAAATTTTGAATTTCAAATTTTGAATTTTAAATTTTGAATTTTAAATTTAAAATTTCAAACAAATTTTAAATTTTAAATTTAAACTTTTAGATTACTACTTAATCTATGCATGCAAATGTATATCATATTTTAGAACCTGCTTTGATACCATTTGAAGTGAATTTTAGTGCAGGGATAAAATGATAATTTTAAAACTTTTTCAAAATTATAATTTTATAGCAAAAATTATTAATTAATCTAATTAATTAACATATATTAACCCTACACAAGGATCTAAATATGATATATATAGCATGCATTTAAATTTGAAATTTTAAATTCTACAGTAAATGTTTTACTGTTATGTGTTCAGAATACATTACCTTCGTGCAGATAGTCGATTGCTGCAATCTGATCACCGTCGAAAAGGTCTGATCATTGCAATATAGCCACATAATATGTTTGACCTTTGTAGATCATCCACACAAAGCTCCCGGTCTGATCGGCACCTCACGAATGCTAGTTCGTTGCAGAATCTTTTCGATGGCCGATGCTGATCGAACTCCTTCGATCGATATCTGTCGACTCCTCAGATGCTTCAGATCATCAGCAAAGGAACTTGAGAGATTGATGAAGCTCTCTCTGAAGTTTGGTAGGCTTACGACACTCATAGCTCACCTTCTCACTTCTCGAACCCTAGGCAGAAATCCTAGGGTACTCTCAGAAAAAATCTTGCGCCCTTTTTGTTTCTTTTCATTTCTCTTCTATTCTTTTCTTTTCTCATGCACAGAGCCTTTCTCATGCCACCCTTTCTCTCTTGAATCAAATTTCGCATGCCCCACCTTCTCTCTCATTTTAAAACGGTGCAAGACTGCATCTTTTTAGCATTTTCACCATGTGAGAGGATAAAGCTAGGTGGTTGCTCACTTGAATTCAAATCGAATTTGAATTCAAATGCCAACCAACCAATCTTTATCCACTCTTGGCGTGAGAAGAAGGGGGCGTGGGTTCTTTGTGCATGGAGAATTTACATGAAAAACTTTTTCTCGAGTAGAGTAAGTGGCGCACAAGTGGATAAGGTGGCGCATGAGATTAGTTGCCCATTCAAATTCAAACATCATTTGAATTTGAATGGCCAACCAACCATCTTTATCCACTCAAAATGGTGCACACAGGTGAGGCGTGGGAAGGCTTCTGTGTGGGAGAAAATTCACAAGAACTTGTTTCTCATGAATTCAAATAGGCGCAGGTGGGTGAGGTGGCGCAGGGAGATAAGTCAAAGGTGGTTTGAAATTTTAAACCAATCTAATTGAACCAACTTTATCAAAATAGATTAGGCATAATTAGACTAAGTTAAACTCAACACAATTAGACTTAATTAGGCTCAATAAAATCTTAATCAAATCAGGAATTGACTAAGCCCAACTCTTGATCAGATCAGGGACCAAACCACTTTGGCGATTAGGTCAAATCTTAACCTAATCGGCTCAAACCCAACTGAATCCAATTCAATTGGACTTGATCCAAAAATAATTACTCAATCAAATTGAGTTAATTAGCAATCAAATTACTAATTAAATCTCTCATAAATACTGAGTCCAAATCCGATGGACAATCGGGCATCAAAGTCCATCGATATGATACCTTGATCGAAGAGTTCCAAACCAGTGGGACTCTTGACCCTGGTACCCAAAATGTGTGGAACTCATGATCAGAGAATCTTGATTCTCAATCACAGAGTCCCAGACATGTAGGACTCAGAGTCTCCGAGCATTAGGACTCTTGGTCGAAGAGTTTCAGTCCAGTGGGACTCTTCACCAGCCACCAAATTAGATAGGAACCTCTAATGTGTGTGACCCCGCAGGTTCGAACCTAAGTCGGTAGTACAAAAATTAATTCCTGTACTAATCGAAGTAACCATCTAGCAATGGTACCCGATGTCCGGATAGGTCGAATAGTCACAATCGCAATATTTAGAACCTATGCGAATATGGTTACTATATAATTCATCCCTTTTGACCCCTGTGTATAGGATGACTCAGGATTAAACTGTCAACCCTGATTAGATCATCCGAATCGTGCTCAACTCAAATAGTCCTGTGACTCCTCACTAGGACTACCCTGGTCAAGATTTTGCTAAATTGAAATACGATTGTACACAGCTCCTTAAACTGGAGTGGTCAATCCCATCTTGACACATGCACCGACAAGTCAAGTACTTGACTACACCCAGCAGCCTTCCGTCACTGAATTAGAAATTTAAGTAGTCCAGTGCCTAGGTGCAGTGAGTTGCTTGTAAGTCACTGTGGCGGTCTCAGGTTGGAGGGACAGTGATACCCATATCCCATCGGAGCAAATCTTGACAGCAGAAAAAGCTCCAGAGTCGATCACGTTCAGTGCAGATGTACCTTACATCTCACCCGTATGCCATACCAGTATCTCCACACTCCTTGGTTAAGAGGACAATCAATCCATATGGCACACAATGACCTATGCTTGATAAACATTGTTGTCCTTGGTAACAACGTATCATTTGGTCGCGAACAGGTTTAAGGACTAAACGACAAATCCTCCTTTGTCAAGTCTAAATAGTCCTAAGGACTTCATCACAACACAGGAGTTCATTAGAAGATGAAACAATTTATGATGAAAAATATCAAAATTACTTTTATTAATTTATAATTCATATACTAATACAAAAAAGAGCACAACCATCAACAGGCTGATGATTGGCTTTGAGACACTATTCCCAATAACTGGGGGGCACGTTCACTCTCAGAAGGCAGCAGGGCTCGAGGGTCGGAAGGTGCCCTGCGAGAGGAAGACGGTCCAGTGTGCCTAATCCTTGCTCTATCCCGAGCCACTTTCACGAAGGCCCTCCATTCCTTCGAAGGTCCTCTACTCCTTTACCCTGACCTTGATTGCTAATAAGGGTGGATATAGAGGTGGTGCCATCATGACTAAGGGAAGAAAAATTTTCTACAAAGAGAGAAAGATGAAAGGGAGGGTTCAAGTGGTCTTCGGCCCCTATTTATAGATGTCACTGCCCCCATCAACCGCCAGTCGATAGCTTGACGGAGTACAACCATCTATAAGGCAATAAATGGTGTGTTTTCCCACTATCAGAAATAAATCCAAGTAACACTTCATGGATCAAGACATGACTACGTGGCATATGAAGGAAAAATATGATAGTGCCATGCATGCAATTTTAAAATTTTACACAGTAAATCTATTAGATTAAATAATTTAATTTAATTTACATGCATAAGATATAATCTAGACTACCATGCCAAGATCTATAATATGATTTAACATGTATTTAAGATCTGAAAATAAAAACTACATCGATCTAATCGATGTTGCTAACTAGATCTAACTCTTAGATCTATCAAAAACAATCAAACAAGTTTAGGAACCATTACCGAATTATAAACTATTGATCTCTGTTGGTCCAACACTTGGATAGATGCTCCTTTAGGTTGCTCACGGCTACACAAAGACATTCGATCTCTACAAAATGTCCACATGCAGACTGGCGCAGATCAGGCTCCTTAGAAGTGCTAACTTGCAAGGATCTTCAAAGGCTGAACTCTTCTTCTTTTGATCTCTTGGACACTCCAAAGAAAGAGAAGATCTAGAGGAGATAGAGGAAAAGAGAGAAAGCTTTGGAGAAAAAGTAAAACCAGCAACGAAACTCATGATAGGGCATCCACTATTGGAGACCCCTTTATATAACAAGGAGCTGGGGTTTTGGGTCAAAGGGAGAAGATGCCAAAATTTTCAATAATGGTTGGTTGGTGTGAGGAAAAGATCTGGTATCTCACATGCCTAAAAACACTTCAAAAAAAATGAGAAAAAAATCTCTAGGCACCACCCTTCTTTCCAAGTTTGAAAAATCTCTTTTCTTCTTATCTCCTTATTTCTAATTCAGATCGTATTCAAATTAGGCAGGAGATAAGATCTTGACTCATCATGCTTTGCCTTCCACTCTCATTGAGCCTTATCCCATCATGCCAAAAATCTCAAGCCAAATCCAATTTGGCATTGAGAATAAGAGGTGGGACCAAGGGTGGTGCAAGGATAAAGAGATAGAATCTTTGTTGGCATGGACTCTTCATTCTCAAATTAATTCTAAACCAAATCTAATCTAATTTGAACCCAATGATAGAAATGAACCTAATCTAATTAGGAGCTCAATCATCTTAATAAATTTTTAACCCAATTCAAAATTAGCTAAGCCCAAGTCCTGATCAAATCAGGATCAAATTTTTTTAGCAATTAGGTTTGATCAAATCAAACCTAAACTTAGTCAAACTGAATCTAATTTAATTAGACTTGATCCAAAGTTTTGTGCTCAATCAAATTGAGTCAATTAGTAATCTAATTACTAATTTATTTTCTATTAATAGTAGAGTCTCAGTCTAGTAGGACTCTTCATTAGAGTCACAATCTAATTGGACTCTTGAGCCATCAGATCAGACCGTATCTTCTAATGTGTATAATCCCATAGGTTCGAACCTAAGCTAGTTGCATAAGAATAACTATCTATACTAATCAATATAATCATCTAGCAATAGGACCCGATGTCTGAATAGGCCGAAAGATTGCAAAGCAACATTTAGAACCTACTGGTGTATGGTTATCGTATAATTCATCCCTTGAACCCAAATGTTCAAAGTAACCTAGGGTTTAACTGTCAACCCTAATATAGTCGACCATATTATATTTCAACCTTTCAAATCTATCACATGAATTATCCTGACCAAGATTTTACTAAATTGAAATACACTAATATATATCTCCTACTAATTCAGAGGGGTCAATTCTATCTTGACTCATGCACTGACTTAATAAATACTTGACTGCACCTAGTAACCTTCCATCACTGAATTAGAAATTCAGATGGTCCGACACTAAAGTATAGTAAGTTACTTACAAGTCACCATGATGATCTCAGGTCTGAGGGATACTTATATCCATATCCTTCACGAGCTACTCTTAACAGTAGAGTGCTCGGCAAATGGTCTTGTTCGGTGCAAATGTACTCCTGCATTCTACCTGCATGCCATACCAAGGTCTCCACACTCTTTGGTTAAGAGGACAACCAACTTATATGGTACAAAATGATTTATACTCGATATTGCTATCATCCTATTAACAGCATATCATTTGATCGCAAACACATTTTAAGGACTAAGCGACAAATCCTCCTTTGCCGATTAAATATAGTCTTAAAGACTTCATCACAACATAGGAGTTCAAATAAGATGGATAAAATTATGACGAAAAGGTTAAAAAATATTTATTAATAAAAATTTATATATAATTATAATTATGAGTACAATCATCAACAGGCTGATGATTGACTTTGAAACACAATTTTCAACAACTCTCACTTGGACTAAAGCCAATCGATACAGTATTGTATACCCATCTTCGACTTATGATCATCGAACTCCTTGATTTTGAGAGCTTTAGTAAATGGGTTGGCTAGGTTCTCTTTTCTGTCGATCTTTTGAAGGTCAACGTCACCTCGATCCATGATTTCTCAGATAAGATGGTAGCGACGTAGAATATATTTGGTACACTGATGGGACTTCGGCTCTTTGGCTTGAGCAACGACGTCAGTGTTGTCGCAGTATAACAGGATGGAGCCATCGACGGAGGGTGCCACTCTGAGCTCGTCGATGAATTTTTGCAACCATACAGCTTCTTTCGCAGCATCTGATGCTGCGATATACTCTACCTCGCAAACAGAGTCTGCCATGGTGTGCTGCTTGAAATTTTTTCAGCAGATTGCTCTACTATTCAGGATAAAAATATAATCCGACATACTCTTTCTATCATCATAGTCTGACTAAAAGTTGGAGTCGATGAACCCCATTAGTTTCAAATTAGTTTCACCATAAACAAGTTACTGGTCCTTAGTATTTCTCAAATACTTAAGGATGGTTTTTACGACCTTCCAGTGGGTTTCTCTTAGATCAGACTAATATCTACTCACTATCCCTAGTGAGTATACCATGTCTGATCTTGTATGACGTACATTATAGAATCTATTATCGAAGCATATGGAATTCTACTCATACGCTCTCTCTCTTGAGGAGTTGTTGGATAATTCTTCTCCAAGAGAGAAATTTCCTGGCCTATTGGGAGATAGTCTTTTCTGAAATTTTTCATACTTAACTGCTTCAACATGGTGTCTATATACGTTGATTGGGATAATCCAAGCAATCTTTTCGATCTATCTCTATAGATCTTCATCCCAAGGATGTAGGATGCATCTCCCAAGTCCTTCATGGAGAACTAAGACGATAATCAGACCTTTATTCTTTATAATACAGGGATGTCATTCTCGATTAAGAGAATATCATCCATATACAAAATAAAAAATATAATTATTGAACCATTAGCCCACTTATATATGAAAGGTTTTTCTCTATTCTTCACGAAGCCATACGTTCTGATCACCTTATCAAAATGTATATTCTAACTTTGAGATACTTACTTCAATCCATAAATGGAGCTTTAAAGCTTGCACACCTTGGACTCATCTATGGATGTGAATTCTTTAGGTTATGTCATATATATGTTTTCATTCAGCTCTCTATTTAGGAAAGCTGTCTTCGCATATATTTGCCAGACTTCATAGTCCAGGTATGCTGCTATCGCAAGCATGATTTGAATAGACTTGAGCATTACCACAGAAGAAAATATTTTATCATAGTCAATACCATAATGCTGACGATACCCCTTGGCAACCAAATGGACTTTATAGATCTTCACCTTTTCGTTTGTGCCCCTTTTCCTTTTGAAGACCCATTTACACCCTATGGGTGTTACCCCTTCAAGTGGATCAACTAATGTCCATACATCATCGATCTTCATGGACTCTATTTTGAATTTTATAGCTTCAAATCATTTCTTAGAGTCAGACCTCTGCATTGCATCCATGTAGGTAATTGGATTCTCATTGTTCTCATCGAGCTCAACAAGATCTCCATCCCGGATCAAAAAATCTAAGTATCTATCCGGTTGATGCAGTACTCTATCGGATCACCTTAAGGATATTTGTATATTGGGCTTCGAATTTGATCTTATCAAATCCGATTCAGATTCAGTCACTGATGTCGGTTCTTCTACCTATCAAACTTCATCAAGTTCGATTTTAGAGGCACTTATTCCTTTACTGAGGAACTCCTTTTCTAAAAAGTGTGTCTTACTACTGATAAATACTTTTTTTTTCAATAGGAAGGTAAAAGTAATATTCTCTCATTTTTTTGGGTACCCTATGAAATTGTACTAATCAGACCTAAGTCCGAGCTTGTTGGTTTGTAATCATTTAATATAAGTCGGATACCCCTGGACCGTAAAGTAAGTGAGGTTCGGCTTATGTCCTGACCATATCTCATATGATATTTTACTAACTGACTTGCTTGAAATATTATTGAGCATAAAACAGGCTGTCTCAACTGTATATCCCCAAAAAGAGATCGTCAGACTTGCAAACCCTATCATGGACCGAACCATATCCAACAAGATTCGATTCCTTCTTTCTAAGATGCCATTATACTATGGTATCCCTGGAGGGATCCAATATGAGAGAATCCTATTCTCTCCTAGATATATTAGAAATTCACTAGAAAGGTATTCACCTCCTCAATCAGATTAAAAAATTTTAATATTTTTTTTAATTTATTTCTCTACTTCATTACGGAATCATTTGAATATTTCAAATGATTCAGACTTGTGTTTCATCAAGTAGACATACCCATACCTAGATAGGTCATCTATGAATGTAATGAAATAGCTATACCCTCCTCTGACACTGATGTTCATAGGTCCACATACATTAGTATGTATTAGACCTAGAACTTCACTAGCTCATTCACTTTTTTCAGTAAAAGGTGACTTAGTCATCTTTTCAAGAAGATAAAACTCATAGATTGGCAATGATTCACAATCAATGATATAGAGGATATCCTCTTATGCTAACCTATTTATCCTGCTCTTGTTAATGTGACTGAGTCTACAATGCCAAAGGTAGGTATCTATGATATTATCTAACTTTAGAGATTTATTTCGAGTGTACATTATACTCACAGGCTGTGACAAAATATATATGCCATTTCTTAATTGTCCTCATATTATTGTAACATCATTAATAATGATATCATAATAATCATTCTTTATTGATAAATAATAACTATCTTTGGCTAAAAAGCCAACAGAGATTATATTCATCAAGAAATATGGATAATAGTAACAATCACTTAAAATGACACTATTAGATTTGAAAACAAGCTCGACAACTCCTAAAGCCAGGATTGAAACTTGACTTCCATCTCTCATATTTAGGAATCTCTCGTCGTTCTCAAAATTTCTACTAACTTAAAATTCTTGCAATAAATTGCATATGTAAACTGAACTTTCGATATCCAATACCCAGATAGTAGTATCATATATAGAGAAATTACAAGATGTTATCATATGAGTACTGTTGGGTATAAAATACCTCCAGCCGAAGTCTTTCACAGAATCAACGGCTCCGCCTACAAGGCCAACCTCAAAAGAGATCTCCGCCCGGGCTCCCACGGGAACCGGACTTCATCCCCGACGACCAACAACTTCAGCTACAAGATAGCTCCGCCCGGACTCCTACGGGAGCCGGACTCCGCCTCCAGCATCAACTGCAGCACGACTCCGCCCGGACTCCTACGGGAGCCGGACTTCACCTTTAACTTTGATTGCAGAGGACTCCGCCCGGACTCCTACGGGAGCCAGGCTCCGCTCTCAGTGTCAATTGCTGGTAAGCCCCGCCCGGACTCCTACGGGAGCCGGACTCCGCCTCCAGCATCAACTGCAGCACGGCTCCGCCCGGACTCCTACGGGAGCCGGACTCCGCCTCCAGCATCAACTGCAGCACGGCTCCGCCCGGACTCCTACGGGAGCCGGACTCCGCCTCCGACATCGACTGCAGCACGGCTCCGCCCGGACTCCTACGGGAGCCAGACTCCGCCTCCGACATCAACTGCAGCACGGCTCCGCCCGGACTCCTACGGGAGCACGGCTCTGCCCGGACTCCTACGGGAGCCGGGCTCCGCCTCCGACATCAGCTGCAGCACAGCTCCGCCCGGACTCCTACGGGAGCCAGGCTCCGCTCTCAGTATCAACTACTGGCAAGCTCCGTCCAGACTCCTACGGGAGCTGGACTTCATCTTTAACTTTGATTGCAAAGGACTCCGCCCGGACTCCTACGGGAGCCAGACTTCGCCTCCAGCATCAACTGCAGCACGGCTCCGCCCGGACTCCTACGGGAGCCGGACTCTGCCTCCGACATCAACTGCAGCACGACTCTGCCCGGACTCCTATGGGAGCCGGGCTCCGCCTCCAACATCAGCTGCAGCACAGCTCCACCCGGACTCCTACGGGAGCCAGGCTCCGCTCTCAGTATCCACTGCAGGTAAGCTCCGTCAGGACTCCTACGGGAGTCGGACTCCACCCACGACCCCAACCGAAAGGAGGACCCCTCCCGGACTTCTACAGAGGCCGGACTCCGACCAACAGATCCGCGCCCCCTGGCAAATCACAATAACAGCCATGATTCTGTTCCACTTCCTGTAGCAGATTCCGTGCGGCTCCATCACCCCCTGCGGCGGGCCCATTACTCTCTGACAGGCTGTGTCAACGGTCACGATTCTGCTCCGCTCCCTGCGGCAGGTGCTGCACGACTCCACTACTCGCTGACAACTAGCGGCAACGGACGCCGCTCCACTACCTGCAACAGGCCCTACGTGGCGGGCTATGACAATAGCCACGGGTCTACTCCACTACCCTTCGCAATAAATTCTCCTGACCATGGGCGGCCCACTACCAGACGGTTACAAATGTCGCCATCAATCCGTTGCCTCCTCCGCCTATAAAAGGGGGACCCAAATACGTTATTCTCTAAGCTCATTTCTTATCTCAAAACTCTGCTAAATTCTCCGTTCGAGCACTCCATTCTTGTTGAGGCAGAGAACTGACTTGAGCGTCGGAGGGTCTTGCCGGAGCAACCCCACCTCCGGTTTAGACTTCTTTTGTAGGTCCCGACGGCGACCGCGGCTTCCCTGACTCCAGCTTCTCCGACGCAGGCAGATTTTTGCACCAACAGGATTGGCGCTAGAGGAAGGGGCTGAACCTTCGCAGTACCTTTGTTCTTAAAGGAGCGCTCAACGGATCCGCTTCCGGCCATCTTTTCCGACGCCCGATCCTCCTTCCCTCATCTGATGCCCTCTCACGAGGTCTCTGCACAACTACCTCCGACTATGGTCACCGATAAAGGGTGGCCGGATGATCGGTCTCTGTCGGATTCCATCAACGTCATCTCGGGGGAATCCCGACGGAAGGCAATCAGCACACCAGCTGCATCCCTCAAGCGATAAAAAGTTGAAGAACCCATAGCCTTCACTGAAGAAGATGCCCAGGGAGTCCAATTCCCTCATAACGACGCGGTCGTAGTTTCCTTGAACATAGCAAATTACGACGTCCGTCGCATTCTCATCGACAACGGGAGTTCGGCTGACATCTTGTTCTACAACGCCTTTTCAAGAATGGCCACTCTTGGCGGTCATCTAAGACCGATTTGCTCCCCCTTAATAGGGTTTACCGATGACGCCGTTCCGATGGAAGGAATGATAGCTCTAATTGTGACCGCGGGTCAGCATCCAAAGCAGTCCAGAGCCCTGGTGAATTTCCTGGTGGTAAAGGCGCCATCTGCCTACAATGCAATTCTTGGCCGACTCGGCCTCAATGCCCTCAGAGCTGTTGTTTCAACCTACCATTTGAAATTGAAGTTCCCCACCAGCCAGGGGATCGGAGAAGTCCAGGGAGACCAAGCCCTGGCCAGGCATTGCTACAACATTGCCTTGCAAAGAAGCGATCAAGCGGACCCTTGTCCGGTCGATGGATTGGATGCTCGCGATGACCTTACTGAAGAGAGGGGCGGTCCAATTGAAGACCTAACACCAATCCCTTTGAATGATGGGAACACAGAGCATGTGGTGTTAATCGGCTCCAACCTGGGGGAGGAGGTGCGGACGCATCTTGTGGATTTCCTCCGAAGAAATGCGAACGTTTTCGCATGGGTCCCGGCGGATATGCCGGGGATCGACACAGAAGTCATGGAGCATCATCTGGCGGTCGACCCTAAACATCGGCCGACGAAAGAAAAAATTCGGAGTCATGCCCCGGAGAGGCAGAAGGCGATAGCCGAGGAAGTGGAAAAGCTTCTCAAGACCGGATTTATTAAGGAAGTCAATTATCCTGAGTGGATCTCCAATGTTGTTTTGGTCAAGAAAGCAAACGGCAAGTGGAGGATGTGTATCAACTTCAAAAAGCTGAATAAGGCTTGTCCAAAGGACAGCTACCCCCTTCCCAGGATCGACCAACTGGTGGACGCTACCTCGGGCCACGAGCTCTTCACTTTTATGGACACATTCTCCGGCTATAACCAGATTAGAATGACATCGGAAGATGAAGAAAAGACAGCTTTTATCACTAATCGTGGCCTTTACTGCTACAGGGTTATGCCGTTCGGCCTCAAGAATGCGGGCGCAACCTATCAGCGACTGGTGAACAAAATCTTCAAAGAGCAGATCGGCCAAAACATGGAGGTTTACGTGGACGATATGCTCGTGAAAAGCAGGTCTTCCAGAAATCATGTCGCCGACCTCGAGGAAACCTTTGGCGCTCTTCGAAAGTACAGAATGAAGCTGAACCCAACCAAATGCGCTTTTGGGGTAACCTCAGGAAAGTTCCTGGGCTTCATGGTATCGGGGCACGGGATTGAGGCCAATCCAGAGAGAATTCGTGCCATCCAAGAGATGACCGCCCCGAGGTCGATCAAGGAGGTTCAGTGCCTCACGGGAAGGATTGCGGCTCTTAATCGCTTTGTCGCGAGGTCGGCCGAACGATGTTTGCCCTTCTTTCAAACCCTCAAGCAGTCGAAGAGCTTCTGTTGGACCTCTGAATGCCAACAGGCATTCGAAGAATTAAAAGGCTACCTTAGCTCACCCCCACTGCTGGCGAAGCCCGAACCTGGGGAGGAACTATTTTTGTACCTGGCAGTCTCTCCCACAGCCCTCGCAGCTATCCTTGTCAAAGAAGAAATGAAAGTCCAGCGACCGGTCTACTACATTAGCCGCGCGTTGAGGGACGCCGAGACCAGGTATACTAAATTAGAAAAACTGACCTACGCCTTGTTGATTGCAGCTCGGAGACTCCGACCTTACTTTCAAGGGCACACGGTGACGCTACTCACCGATCAACCGATCAAGGCGATTTTGCACCGAGCTGATACCTCTGAAAGAATGGCAAAATGGGCAATCGAGCTCACAGAATTCGACATCAACTACAAACCTAGACCAGCAATAAAGGCCCAAATATTGGCAGATTTCATAGTAGAATGCACCATCCCAGAGGAGGCCGAACCTGAGCAAAGCAAAGTTGACGACCTGAAGACTCAACCGAACTCCCCCAACGAAGAAGCCAGTTCCTCCGATTGCTTTTGGATCCTCTATGTGGACGGATCTTCCAACATGGCAGGCGCGGGTGCAGGCCTGATCTTGGTCAGCCCAGAGGGAGTCGTCGTGGAGTACGCTCTGCGTTTCGGGTTCCCCGCAACAAACAATGAAGCAGAATATGAAGCTCTGATTGCAGGATTAAGGATCGCCAAAGAGCTTGGAATAGGTCAACTCCGGGCACACAGCGATTCCCAACTCGTGGTGGGACAAGTCAGCGGGAGCTATGAAGCGCGGGAGGACAGTATGGCCAAATATCTTGAGAAAGTAAAGGAGTTTACCCCCACCTTTAGCAGTTTCGACATCAGGCAGATTCCAAGGTCGAAAAATACCAGAGCCGATCTTCTCTCCAAGCTGGCGACATCGGCTCCGGCCGAATTGCCCAAAGGCGTCCTCTTTGAAGTTCTAAAACATCCGAGTACGGAAGAACCACGGCCCGTAATGGAAATCGACCACGAGCCCAGCTGGGTCGACCCGCTGATAACCTATCTTAGAGATGGAGTTCTCCCCCAGGATGCGAAAGAGGCCCGGAAGCTCCGAAATCAAGCCTCCCGGTACATCCTTTATGAGGGCAAATTGTACAAAAGATCGTACTCCTTGCCCCTCTTAAGGTATCTCCGGCCCTCAGAAGCTGACTACGCTTTATGGGAAGTACACGAGGGAGCTTGCGGAAATCATTTGGGTGCCAGATTTTTATCCCACAAGTTACTCCGCCAAGGATACTACTGGCCAACAATGCATCATGATTCGATCGAATATGTCAAAAAGTGTGATCGATGCCAGAGATACGCCAACATCCAGAGACAGCCCGCTACCGAGCTCACACCCTTGAGTGCCCCATGGCCTTTTGCACAATGGGGGATGGATATTCTTGGCCCCTTCCCCATGGCATCCGGGCAAAGGAAGTTTCTCCTTGTAGCGATCGACTACTTCACCAAATGGGTCGAGGCCGAGCCACTAGCGAAAATCACAGAAGCAAAAGTACAGGATTTTGTTTGGAAGTCAATTGTGTGCAAGTTCGGTCTACCTAGAACCCTAATCACTGATAACAGACGGCAATTTGCGGGAGCAAGATTCGCCGAATTCTGTGAAGATCTAAACATCTCCCACAACTTCACATCAGTGGCCCACCCTCAGGCGAACGGCGAAGCTGAGGTAACTAACAGAACCCTTTTGCAGGGAATTAAGACAAGGCTTGAAAGAGCGAAAGGAACTTGGGCGGACGAGCTTTATCATGTGCTATGGGCGTATCGAACCACCCAGAGGTTGCCTACAGGGGAGACTCCCTTTGCTTTAGCCTTTGGTACGGAAGCCGTCATCCCGATCGAGCTTAAACTCCCATCGGCACGAGTCGTGGCATTCGACGAACCCCAAAATGCACAAAGTCTCAGAGCCAACCTCGACCTGCTGGAAGAAAGACGGGAGATTGCTCAGGTTCGAATGGCAGCCTACAGACAGAAAGTTGCCCGATATTACAACGCCCGAGTCAAGAACAAGGCATTTAAAGCAGGAGATCTAGTGCTCCGACGAGCTGCTGTCTCGCAACCACAGGGCCAGGGGAAACTTGCCCCAAACTGGGAGGGACCTTACGAGGTCAAGGAAGTAGTCCGGCCTGGAACTTATTATCTTAAGGAGCTCGGAGGAGCCGACCTCCCACGACCGTGGAGCTCAGAAAACTTACGGATGTACTACCAGTAATTTCATCTCAATCAAAAAACACGTGCCCATATGTCTTGGGATAATTCAAGCAAGCTGTATCAAAAACAAAAGGGCAACCTCATAAAGTTGAAGGCCCGGTTCTTTTAGACCGGATGGGGGGAGAGGTCTCGCAACGCCCATATGTGCCCCCACAGCCCTGTTAGGGACAGGAGGAGAACCTCGCCCTAACTTGAGCAAAGTCGAAGGCCCGATTCTTTTAGACCGGATGGGGGGAGAGGCCTCGCAATGCCCATATGTGCCCCCACAGCCCTGTTAGGGACAGGAGGAGAACCTCGCCCTAACTTGAGCAAAGTCGAAGGCCCGGTTCTTTTAGACCGGATGGGGGGAGAGGCCTTACAACGCCCTAATGTGCCCCCGCAGCCCTGTTAGGGACAGGAGGAGAACCTCGCCCTAACTTGAGCAAAGTCGAAGGCCCGGTTCTTTTAGACCGGATGGGGGGAGAGGCCTTACAACGCCCTAATGTGCCCCCACAGCCGTGTCAGAAACAGGAGGAGAACCTCGTCCTGACGTGAACAAAGTCGAAGACCCGGTTCTTTTAGACCGGATGGGGGAGAGGCCTCACAGTGCCCTAAAGCACCCCCGCAAGCCAGGCTGGTAACGCGAGGAGAACCTCACGCCGGCTCGAGCAAAATGAAAGGTCCGGACTCCTATGGGAGCCGGGTTCCAACAACAAAGAAGACTTCACTCGGACTCCTACGGGAGCTGGGTTCCAACAACAAAGAAGACTTCACCCGGACTCCTACGGGAGCCGGGTTCCAACGACAAAGAAGACTTCACCCGGACTCCTACAAGAGCCGGGTTCCAACGACAAAGAAGACTTCACCCGAACTCCTACGGGAGCCAGATTCCAACGACAAAGAAGACTTCACCCGGACTCCTACGGGAGCCGGGTCCCAACGACAAAGAAGACTTCACCCGGACTCCTACGGGAGCCGGGTTCCAACGACAAAGAAGACTTCACCCGGACTCCTACGGGAGCCGGGTTCCAACGACAAAGAAGACTTCACCCGGACTCCTACGGGAGCCGGGTTCCAACGACAAAGAAGACTTCACCCAGACTCCTACGGGAGTCGGGTTCCAACGACAAAGAAGACTTCACCCGGACTCCTGCGGGAGCCGGGTTCCAACGACAAAGAAGACTTCACCCGGACTCCTACGGGAGCCGGGTCCCAACAACAAAGAGGACTTCACCCAGACTCCTACGGGAGTCGGGTTCCAACGACAAAAAAGGATTTCATCCGGACTCCTTCGGGAGCCGGGCTCCATCGCCGACATCAGCTACAGGACAACCCCGCTCGGACTTCTACGGAAGCCGGACTTTGCCTATGACTTTGATTGCAGGAAAACTTTGCCCTGACTCCTACGAGAGCCGGGCTACTCCAACTTCAGGAGGGCTTCTCCGTTCGGACTACCAAGGGAGCCGAACTTAGCCCCGACTTCAGCGGAGAAAAATCCAAGCAAAAAGGAAAGCAAATAGTGCCCGAAGGCAATGGAAGCTCGAATCCCCGAATTCAAGCCCTAGGAGGAATCTCGGGCCCGAAGGGCCCCAAGCAAACCTGCAACCATCAACGGAATGACAATTGGGTATCTTCGAACGGCATAAAAGCCGAAAAGGAGCTCGGCAAACGACAACCCCACATGAACAGAAGAGGTCGTCAATGACCTTGGGACGACGTGAAAAAGAAAAGAAGAAGAGAAGGAAGAAAGAGGAAAGGAAAATGAAGAAGTTCGACAGACAACTATTTAATGCGAGATACAGACGAGGTAACAAAATCTCTTTTTCATTTAACAAGAGTATACGTTACAGGACCCGGTGGGTCAGGAAAAAAAGAAAAAGAAGATACACGTCATCGCAAGCCTCGCAAACACGGTTCGGGCAGGATGAACCAGAGGCCGCTCCGAGCTGCAAACTCCTCTTTCCATCTCTGTCCTTCTCAGTCGCGTTCTCCAGCACGTGTAACAGCTCTCGCCCCATCTCGCCTCATTTTGTCTCCGAAGTCCCAACCCTAACGAGAAAAGGGTGAGATAGATCTCCGGGGGCGTTAAGGGCAACGGCGGCAGTAGCGAAGACCTGTTTCAAGAAGAACCGGAGTCACCTTGGAAGCGATAGCGACGCCAGAGATGTGCCTCATCTCTGAATGCCCCACGACAGCCTCCACCCAAGATGCTCTGGCAAGGTCGGCATGCGCTACTTCCACCGTCCCCGCAACAAGTTCTACTGCCCCACCGTTGATGCCGACCGCCTCTGGTCCCTCGGCCCCGACAGTGTCAAGGATCCCGTCATGGCTTATGACGACAGCTCTGCCCTCTTGACCGGTATCACCCCACCTTGCTACTCCGAAATTCGCGGGCAGAATAACTTCACCGACAGCCCCCGTTATTAAACCCCTGTTGTTGAAGGAATTCTTCCTTGGGCCCCCTTTAAAATGACGGAGATTCTCACTGGCAGCCATTCTCCTCCTCGCCTTCCTCCAAGCCCTAAACATCCCCTCAAGAATGGTTTCTGGGGTAGAGGACATGGCGTAGGGACCCTCAGAGAAGAATTGGGGGGCTGAAGAAGGCAAAGACTGGTGCGAGGGAAGCAAGACTCTCAGGCGAAAGAAAGGCGCCAGGATGAAGCCATGAAAGGACTGAGGGGTTTAAATAGCCGACGGATCCTAGCGCAGTTATGGCGGCGAGTATTCCTGGGCCAGCTGGTGCGTGCCACATGTCGCGCTTATCCCCTTCATTGCTATCGAGGGTTGACCGCTCGCAAATTCCCGTGGCACGGCGCTTGGGATCGCATTTCAATGGGTGTTCCGAAAAGACTCTTCAGGTCACCTTCATCGAAAAGCGGGCTCTGACGTACACACATTAAATGCCAAAATATCTGGGGGCGGCGGTATGCAGTATTCGAAGGGGCGACTTCGGCTGTGTCCGTCTCTCTGTACTTCCTTCGTTCGAAATTCAAACTCGGAAGTAGGGAGACTGGTGTTGGGTATAAAATACCCCCAGCCGAAGTCCTTCACAGAATCAACGGCTCCGCCTACAAGGCCAACCTCAAAAGAGATCTCCGCCCGGGCTCCCATGGGAGCCGGACTTCATCCCCGACGACCAACAACTTCAGCTACAAGATAGCTCCGCCCGGACTCCTACGGGAGCCGGACTCCGCCTCCAGCATCAACTGCAGCACGGCTCCGCCCGGACTCCTACGGGAGCCGGACTTCACCTTTAACTTTGATTGCAGAGGACTCCGCCCGGACTCCTACGGGAGCTAGGCTCCGCTCTCAGTGTCAACTGCTGGTAAGCCCCGCCCGGACTCCTACAGGAGCCGGACTCCGCCTCCAGCATCAACTGCAGCATGGCTCCGCTCGGACTCCTACGGGAGCCGGACTCCGCCTCCAGCATCAACTGCAGCACGGCTCCACCCGGACTCCTACGGGAGCCGGACTCCGCCTCCGACATCGACTGCAGCACGGCTCCGCCCGGACTCCTACGGGAGCCAGACTCTGCCTCCGACATCAACTACAGCACGGCTCCGCCCGGACTCCTACGGGAGCCGGGCTCCGCCCCCGACATCAGCTGCAGCACAGCTCCGCCCGGACTTCTACGGGAGCCAGGCTCCGCTCTCAGTATCAACTGCTGGTAAGCTCCGTCCGGACTCCTACGGGAGCCGGACTTCATCTTTAACTTTGATTGCAGAGGACTCCGCCCGGACTCCTACGGGAGCCGGACTCCGCCTCCAGCATCAACTGCAGCACGGCTCCGCCCGGACTCCTACGGGAGCCGGACTCCACCTCTGACATCAACTGCAGCACGACTCCGCCCGGACTCCTACGGGAGCCGGGCTCCGCCTCCAACATCAGCTGCAGCACAGCTCCGCCCGGACTCCTACGGGAGCTAGGCTCCGCTCTCAGTATCCACTGCAGGTAAGCTCCGTCCGAACTCCTACGGGAGCCGGACTCCACCCACGACCCCAACCGAAAGGAGGACCCCTCCCAGACTTCTACAGAGGTCGGACTCCGACCAACAGATCTGCGCCCCCTGGCAGATCACAATAACAGCCATGATTCTGTTCCACTTCCTGTAGCAGATTCCGCACGGCTCCATCACCCCCTGCGGCGGGCCCATTACTCTCTGACAGGCTGTGTCAACGGTCACGATTCTGCTCCGCTCCCTGCGGCAGGTGCTGCATGACTCCACTACTCGCTGACAACTAGCGGCAACGGACGCCGCTCCACTACCTGCAACAGGCCCTACGTGGCGGGCTATGACAATAGCCACAGGTCTACTCCACTACCCTTCGCAATAAATTCTTCTGACCATGGGCGTCCCACTACCAGACAGTTACAAATGTCGCCATCAATCCGTTGCCTCCTCCGCCTATAAAAGGGGGACCCAGATACGTTATTCTCTAAGCTCATTTCTTATCTCAAAACTCTGCTAAATTCTCCGTTCGAGCACTCCATTCTTGTTGAGGTAGAGAACTGACTTGAGCGTCGGAGGGTCTTGCCGGAGCAACCCCACCTCCAGTTTAGACTTCTTTTGTAGGTCCCGACGGCGACCGCGGCTTCCCCGACTCCAGCTTCTCCGGTGCAGGCAGATTTTTGCACCAAGAAGTACCTTGATCAGTAACTAATTGCTCATTTTTCTTTAGCCTATTTGGGTCATAGCCTACTTGACTTGGTTCAACCCTAAACTTTTTAGCTAGATTGGGCTTAGGATCAATGTTTAATTTCTTATACTGGCTATCGAAGTTAAATCTAACAAGCTCATCGCTGTCAAACAGTGAGTGGAGCAATAAATTGCTAGCCATTTTTGAAAAAAAAAATACAGATCTAATTAGTATATGAATTAATCAAGTCTAGAAATATAGACTTTAGTCTAAAGATTCTCTCACTATTTTATATGAATTGATAGTCTCTACCTCCAATTTGAAGAATTACCTTAATTTCTTAGTGGGTACTAGAATCCACATAGACTGCATACAGGCTTGAGTATGGCTTGACCAACCATATGCATCTATAGATAGGTTCTCAATCAATTATTTCTCTAAATAATTTTTAGTAATCAATTTCATCCCAGATTTTATTTCAGTAGGCGATGGCCCTCCATTGAAAGTCTCGATTAGGTCAAACCATTAACATGATCCTACTCAGTAATTCTAACTAATGAATGATCAGGCCCAAATATGGCTCAACCAATCCAACCATTCATCAGATAGTATATCAGAGTCATCATATAATAAATGATAATTTCATCATTCAGAGAAACACCAGACGGATGGTGCCTACAATGTCAACCAAAAATAATGGACCCATTACCATTCACCTTAATGGGAGGTTATGATCTAGTTATCACCATAACCAACTTATTTTATGAACCTAATAATTTAGAGAATTTAATTTATGTATTAAGAAAAGAGAAAAGAAGAGATCAACCAGTAAACCACAATCCTCCCACTAACTTCACAGGTCATTGAATCGGATTAAGATCATGCGGGTCGAACTGACACCTAAATCAGTCACACTGATCAACCTTAATGGTATGGATTAACTCGAATCACTTGACAGTCTATTCAAAATATAATCTATCAAATTGGCTAGGTAAGTGAGATCGATGAAAAGGTCTACTAAGCTTGCCTTAGACACCATCGAAATGATCAGATAAGCCGCTCCCAATTACAAACCACCGATCAAAATGCCAAACTTACCTTAGATACTAATTGATTAATTAGTTTCAATTTGATCAATCAAATGATTTGAGTTCAACTATTAAATCACAATTAAGATCCATTTGGTCTAATCAAAGATATGGACTTAACTATCTACAACTATTATATTAAAAAAATTTTGATTTAATCTAATTCAATATTTGATTAGATTTAATTAATTTTTCTGCATGATCCATTAACTCTTTGATTCTAATCTTAGATCTAACCCAATTAAGAGGACCTAATTTGAGCTAACCCATATCCTATGTTTTATGGAATGTTATTAGATCTTAAATCATAATTCTAGATCTAATCAATTTAATATTTAATTCTTAATTAAGTTTAGCGTCAACATGGTTTAGGTTTTAAAATATTTTTTTATGTAAACCTTTTACATTAAATCATAAAATCTTTTTAGATCATATCTAAATTTTTATAATTTTAAATTAAAATAATTTTAATTATCAAGATTAGATGTAACTAATTTTCTTTGCAACTTGTATTATATATAACAAATTTTAAGATTTCAAGATCTAGAATTTTGTAAGAAAGTAAATTTTTTTTTTGCTTTCTTCTTCATGGGACCTCACAATGGCACCCCTACACGCCATAAAGAGCATCCCATTGAATGAAAGGAGAGGATCATGTAACCCTACTTGCTCCTATGATCGGATGGCCTGGTGATTACCCAATCCAAGTATTTTGCTACTCAGATCATCTAATTTAACATGTAGAGAATGAATCAAATATCAGATCTAAAATTAAAATATATTTAGATCTAATCTAAATAATAAATAATCAGATCTAATATCATATAATTAGATCTAAAATTATATTAAATCATATCATAAGGAATATGGCTCTGATACCAATTGAAGAAAAAATATGAAAGTACTATGCATGTAATTTTAAAATCTTATACAGTAGATCTATTAGATTAAATAATTTAATATAATTTACATGCATAAGATCTAATCTAGACTATCATGTCAAGATCTATAATTAATTTAATATATATTTAAGATCTGAAAATTAAAACTACATCGATCTAATCGATGTTGCTAACTAGATCTAACTCTTAGATCTACCAAAAACAATCAAACAAGTTCAAGAACAATTCTCAAGCTATAAACTATTGATCTCTGCTAGTCCAACACTTAGATATATGCTCCTTCAGATTGCTCACAGCCATACGACGACATCCAACCTCTACAGAACATCCACACGAAGATCGGCACAGATCAGGCTTTTTGAAAGTACTAGCTTGTGAGGATCTTTAAAGGCTGAACTCTTCTTCTTCTTCTGATCTCTTGAACACTCCAAAAGAAAAGAAGATCTAGAGGAGAAAGAGAAGAAGAAGGAAAGCCATGGAGAAAAAATATAACCAGCAAAGGAACTCATGATAGGGCATCCACTATTGGAGACCCCTTTATATAACAAGGAGCTAGGGTTTTGGGTCAAAGGGAGAGTGTGCCAAAGAGTCCACACCAAAACAATTTTGGGCATCCCAAAATTTCCAAGATTGGTTGGTTGGTATGAGGAAGAGATCTAGTATCTCACACATCCAAAAACACTTCAAAGAAAATGAGGCAAAAATCCCTAGGCGCCACCCTTCTTTCCAAGTTTGAAAATTTTCTTTCTTTCTTATCTCCTTATTTTTAATTCAGATCGCATTCAAATTATGCAGAAGATAAGATCATGACTCATCATGCTTTGCCACCCACTCTCATTAAGCCTTATCCCATCACACCAAAAATCTCAAGCCAAATCCAATTTGACGTTGAGAATAAGAGGTGGGACCAAGGGTGGCGCAAGGATAAAGAGATAGAGTCCCTGTTGGCTTGGACTCTTCATTTCTGAATTAATTCTAAACCAAATTAAATCTGGTTTGAACCCAATGATAAAAATGAACTTATTCTAATTAGAAGCTCAATCATCTCAATAAATTTCTAACTCAATTGGGAATTAGCTGAGCTCAAGTCCTGATCAAATCAGGATCAAATTTCTCTTGCAATTAGGCTTAATCAAATCAAACCTAAACTAAGTCAAACTGAATCTAATTCAATTAGACTTGATCCAAAGCTCTTTGCTCAATCAAATTGAGTTAATTAGCAATCTAATTGCTAATTAATTCTTTATTAATTATAGAGTCTCAGTCCAGTGGGACTCTTTATCAAAGTCATAATCTAATTGGACTCTTCAGCCATCAGATCAGACCATATCTTCTAATATATGTGACCCCATAGGTTCAAACCTAAGCTGGTAGCATAGGAACAACTTTCTATACTAATCAATATAATCATCTAGCAATGGGATCCAACGTTCGGATAGGCTAAAAGATTGCAAAGCAACATTCAGAACCTACTGGCATATAGTTACCGTATAATTCATCTCTTTGATCCTAATGCTCAAGATGATCTAAGGTTTAACTGTCAACCCTAATATAGTCGACCACATTGTATTTCAACCTTTTAAATCTATCACATGGATTATCTTGATCAAGATTTTACTAAATTGAAATACACTGATGCATATCTCCTACTAATTCAGAGAGGTCAATTCCATCTTGACTCATGCACCAACTTGATAAGTACTTGACTGCACCCAGTAACTTTCTATCATCGAATTAGAAATTCAGATGGTCCAGCACTAAAGTACAGTAAATTGCTTACAAGTCACCATAGTGATCTCAGGTCTGAGAGATACTTATACCCATACCTTTCACGAGTTACACTTGACAGTAGAATGTTCGGCAAATGGTCACGTTCGGTATAAATGTGCTCCTACATTCTATCTGTATGTCATACCAGTGTCTCCACACTTCTTAGTTAAGAGGACAACCAACTTATATGGCACACAACGATCTATACTTGATATTGCTATCGTTCCATTAGCAGTATATTATTTGATCGCAAATACGTTTTAAGGACTAAGCGACAAATTCTCTTTTGTCGATTAAATATAGTCCTAAGAACTTTATCACAACACAAGAGTTCAAATAAGATAGATAAAATTATGATAGAAAAGTTAAATAACTTTTATTAATAAAAATTTATATACACTTATAATTGTGACCACAATTATCGATAGGCTGACAATTGATTTTGGGACACAATTCCCAATAGCATATGCTTACAAGTCCTACATTCTTTCTCAAGTGTTATCCTATCAGAAGAGTCAACAGACATCATTCTCCATGACTACTCACATTGAAAAGTGTGAGGCAAAGATGCTGCCCAAATAATTACCTCAAATCGGTAAGCAAAAATAATTGCCTTAGATCGGCGAGCACGAATAATTGCCTCCAATCGGCATGAGTGAGCAATTATCTTTGATAGACCCATCTCAATGACCTTTGATCGATCCTAATTTAAAACAGACTTGGCTACTATTGATATTCCTTTGCTTGGAACACTCCTACTTTCTACGATTGGAGCTAAGTTCACTATAGAGCCTAGTGTCCTAAATCAACTTGCGTGTTGAATAAGAGCATGCAATCATAAGTGAAAGGCAGGAAGTAAGAAGAGGAATAAACTTTATTCATTCATTCTTTGCAAAATACTTACAATGAAAGTTTTTCCAATGAACTTAGTGTTGAATTTTAGTAGGTGCTAGTGCATGTGAATTTCAAATTTTTTTAAAAATCTAAAATATAGTAAAAAATAAATTAAAATAATTTTAATCTAAGCATGCATTCATCATATGAAAGTATTAATGGATCTAGTTCATATGCTGAATTAATATAAATTAATTTTAGCATGAATAAAGAAAAGTCTGTGATCAATCTACATACCTGAATCATTTTTTTTCTGCTTCAAATCTGTAATAGGGGATGCATCTAATTCAATCCCTGGATCTGAGGTGGAGCAGATTCTGAATTAGCAGCATAATTGTCCTACCTCTATGGGTATCCATAGGGTTGACCAGAATTATTTTTTGTTGAATCTTGCTTGCTTGAATCGAAGGTCTGAATAGGCTTGAACCAAGCCTGAATAGGGATCAACCCTTAAACCCTTTTTTGATCTTTCTTTCTTGATTCTTGAAGAAATCAAGAATCTTTCTTGATCCCTGAAGAAATCAAGAATCTTTCTTGATCCCTCAACTAACCAAGAAGAACTACTATCAAGAAGTGGTTGTAACTAACTCCCAACAAACTTGAGAGGAAGAAGAAGAAACCAAGAACCTAAGCACCAACACTACACCAACCAATAGGTTGCTACCCACTTCTCTTTAAGATCCAAAAGGAGGACGTCTAGAGAGAGAGGGCATGGGCTAGAGAGAGGAAGAGGAGGGGAGGTATGGGCACAGTAAGGGTGGCAGCAAGGATGAGAGAATAAATCATATGAAGAGAGGTAGGGCTAGGATCCTTTAAATAAACAACATAAGGATGTCCTAACCAAATTAGGATCCCTCCTCCTAATCATATTAGAAGTCCTAACTTAAAATCTCTTGGACCAAGTAAAAAGGGATGCCATCTATCCTTGACCCACACCCACATTGGGCTTGGGCGTCCCATCATATGGGATCCAATTAAAAACTCTCAAATCAGTCCATATGGTTTCATAAATTCACTTCGAATGGTCTTGATCAAATCAAGATAAATTTTCAATTAATAAAATCAAAAAGCTTTTTTTGATTTAATTCAAGTCATAAATTGAGCATCCAACTATTGGAGTACATTGAATCAAATTCAATTAGGTTCAAATTAAGTATAGAAATTGGCTAAAGCTTATCATATAAGCAAACCAAACATAAGAGGAATTGGGTTCACCCAGGTGCTAGCAAGGTTAACATGAATCTAATGGGATTTCTTTAAATCCATATAAATTGATGCTTCATAAGCCTAATTATAACTAATTCAGATCTTCTCCTTTTAATGTATGACCCCATAGATTCAATTTTGTCTGATAATGAGATATACTATGATCTCTATCATAGGTATCACTGAAACCCCTTTTAGTCGGTCGGAGCAGTTTCACTCTGACTCGATAAAGATCATTAATCTAGAACGATCCTATTGAGCTCTTACAATCCACCAATGACATCTACTAATATGTAGTCGCAATCCAGTAGAATCAAAGAAGAACTTTTAGGTGTAGTTAATGTATGATACAGTTTCTCTATCGTGAGTCCCGACTATATGGCAGGTCATGGATAAATCATCAAATCTCATCATCAGTCATATAATAGATTCGATCAGCTCAAGTCCAATAGTGATTTCAAATAAATTTTTTTTTCCATCAATCACACTGCTATGACCATATACTTATAGACTCAGCTTCTCAAATCTCATAGGACTATTCTTTTCTATCAAGATTGATAGATCCCATCTAGATGCACACCTTGCTCCCACAACTCAACCAACTAAAGCCAATATCTACTATAAAAATTTATAATTGATTTAATACTTATATATAGTCAAACTACAGTAATCTTACTATGAGCAACTATGACACCGTAGGTCAAAGGATCAGTCACACAACTACAGCATCTAGATGATCAGTGATAATTAGATAGAAATCCATGTGATCTCTCGTATAGTCATGCTCAGTACTGTTATTCTCTAACAACTATCTGTACTTACTACTCAATATTTCTACACTGTAGATTAGAGACTCATCTACCTTAAAGGAAGTGAATTGTGTTTCGATCTATCCAGTTTGATCATCGTTCCATAATTATTCTATGATCAGGAGTAATTTAAGAATTAATCATATATGCCTTTAATTCTCAATGGTTAAGAATATATATCATAACATCAATTTCAAAGATGATTCAAGGATACATAACACTTGAATGAAAAAAAAAAAACTGGCCCTTTATTGATCAAATCCATAGTTTAAATATAAATTTGTGTCATAGAATGAATAATGTGTCAGGTAACAATTGACTTCTAAAACATACATCTAATAATATCCCACTTGAACTAAAGTCAATTGGCCATTAATCTAAGCTCTATCTTCTCAAGGTGAGGTTTCATTTTGGTCTGGCTCAACTGCTTTGTCAGTGGATCCGTCATGTTATCTGTGGAGTCTACTCTTCGTATCTTGACATATTACTTCTCGAGGTAGTTGCGTATGATATGAAACTGTCATTCAATGTGCTTAGATTTTTTATGAGATCGGAGCTCCTTAGCAAGTGCTATGGCTGCATTATTATCGCAGTACAATGGTATGACATTTGATGTCATTACATTAAGTTTCATGGTAAATGTTTTGGACCAGAAGCCTTCTTTTGCAGCATCTGAAGTGGCAATATACTCAGCTTATGTGGTAAAATCTACGATGATGCTCTGCTTGAAATACTTCTAGCTGACTGTATCATCATTGCAAACAAACATATATCTTGATGTAGACTTTCTATCATCAGGATCCGACATGAAGTCTGAATCTGTATAACCCTCAATCCACAGTTCAGATGATCCTCTAAACCAAAAATAAATCCTTATCCTTCATAGGTACTTAAGGATGTTCTTCACAGTTATCTAATCTAGATTCGACTAATACCTGCTTGTGATACTCCCAGCAAGGGCAATATCGGGTTAAGTACATAGCATGGCATACATGAGGCTTCCTATCATCGAATCATAAGGGATCCTACTCATGCTCTCGATTTTCTCAGAAGTGGTAGGACACATCATCTTGGAGAGTCGAATACCATACCTAAGGGGTAGCAAACCCCTTTTGGAGTTTTTTATGCTGAACCACTTCAGCACTTTCTCTATATACAATTTTTGTGACAGGCCAAGCATCCTTCTAGATCTATCTCTATAAACCTTTATCCCAAGAATATAAGATGCTTCCCCTAGATCTTTCATGAAGAATTTCTTAGACAATCAAGTTTTGATCGAGGTTAGCATGGAATATCATTCCAAATAAAGAGGATATCATCCACGTATAGTATAAGAAAAACAAATGCGCTCCCACTGATCCTTTTATAAACACAAGATTCCTCTTTATTTTCTGATGAAATCAAATGATTTGATCATATTATCGAAATGAAGATTCCAAGTTTGAAAAGCCTACTTTAGTCCATAGATGGGTCTTTACAGCTTGCAGACTTAGTGATCACTATCACCGGATGTGAAATCCAAAGGCTGCTCCATATAGATATCTTTCTCAAGATATATATTCAAGAAAGAAATTTTCACATCCATCTGTCAGATTCATAATCATACTAAGCTGCAACAGCAAGCAATATGCGAATAGATTTCAGTATGGCTACAGGTGAGAAAGTATTATGATAGTCCATGCCTTCGCATTGACTATAATCCTTCACCATCAATCTTGCCTTATAGGTCTCTACCTTACCATCAGTACTTTTTTTTTGTAGATCCATTTACATCCAATGAAAATAATTTTCTCAAGTGGATCCACTAAGATCCATAACTGGTTCAGGTGTATTGAGTCAATTTTTGATTTCATTGTATCTAATCATTTCTCAGAATTGATATTAGATATCGTCTCGTCAAAAGTACTAGGATCATCATCATGACCCCCATCTCCCATGAGGATGCTTCCTCTACATCCTCTTTTAGCATACCCATGTATCTTTCAGGAGGATAGAAGATTCTACCTGATATATGAGGTGGAGATGAAACATTAACTATGGGCTCATCATGAATGAGTTTTTGAGGATCTATAGCTTGTTGCTCTTTAGAGACATTCTCGTTGAGCTCAACTAACCTTCCACTACTACCATCCTGGATAAACTATTTTTCTAAGAATGTAGCATTACGACTCACAATCACATTGTGATCATGTGAAAAGTAAAAGTAGTACCCTATGGATTCTTTTGGATACTCTATGAAATGAGCTACAATAGATCTATCCTCTAACTTGTCAGCCTTCTATCTCTTGACATAAACTGAACATCTCCAAGTCTTAAGGTAACTCAAACTTAGCTTTTTACTATGCCATATCTCATATGGTGTGGTAGAAATAGATTTAGAAAGAATCTCATTTAAAATATGCATCATGATAAGTAAGGCGCGTTTCTAAAGAAATAAAGACAAATCAGTGAAACACATCATGGATCAGACTATATCCAATAGGATCTTATTTCTCCTTTCAGATACCCCATTGAGTTGAGGCATGTCGGGAGGAGTTCATTAAGAGACTATACCAGTTTTGTTAAGATGTCTCAGAAATTCAGCACTTAGATATTTTCTTCCTCGATCAGATCGAAGGACTTTGATGGGTTTATCTGTTTGCTTCTCTATCTCATGAATAAATTTTTTGAACTTTTCAAAGGCTTCAGACTTGTGTTTCATGAGAAATACATACGTATACCGTGATAGATCATCAGTAAGAATAATGAAGTAGCTATAACCACCCCTGGCCTACACATCAAATGAGCCACACACACATCGATGTGTACCAGGGCTAGTAACTCAATAGTTCTTTTTTCTTATCCCACAAAGGGTAAACAAGTCATTTTTCCTCGAAGGTATGATTTATAGGCTAGAACTGACTCAGACTTAAGCAAGTATAGGATTTCATCCTTTTTCAATCTATTTATCCTATCCTCTTTAATATGGCCAAGCCTATGGTGCCACAAGTACTTATGGTTAAACTTATCTCTGAATTTTTTTTAGCTTACGACACTCACTACTTGCTCGTTTAGGTTCACATTAGCATTAATATGCAAGTGATAAAGACTGTCAATTAAAAGATCAGATGCAACTAATTTATTTTGTAAATAAATAGAATAATAGTCTTTATTAAATAAAAAAATAAATCCATCCTGTGCTAGTATAGAGATCAAAATTAAATTTTGATTAGCTACAAGAATAAAATAACCATCTTTTCAATCTAATCTAAAGTTTGATGGTAATCGAAGAGGGTAGGTTCCAACGGCTTCTGCAGCAACTTTTGCTTTATTACCAATTCAAAGGATCATGTCACCTTTCCTGAACCTCCTACTTCCTATTAGACCCTATATTGAAGTATATATATGTGCACTTGAGCTAGAGTCTAATATCCAATTAGACATAGAAGAAAATGTTAGGTTAGATTCTATTACGAGCATGCGTTCACAAGACGTTTCACCATTTTTCTTTAGGCTCTCCAAGATAGAGTGCCTTGAACCCTTCAAGGTTCTCTCAGTAGTGACCAGCATATTGACCAACTCGAACAAGTTGTAGTCCAATTTGTTCATATGATAGTTTATGATAAACTATCCATAAGAACTAGTCAGAGATTGGAGGATCAAATCCACCTTTAACTCCTTCTGCATAGTAAGCTCGAGCTTCTCAAGCTCCTCAAGGTCCTTGATCATTGTCATACAATGATCGTGGACTGACTGCCCATCATGCATCTTCATATTAAACAACCGCTTGGATAATTCGAGGTGTGCAGTCTAACTCTACTCAATATATAACTCTTGCAGATGAGTGATCATGGCATGGGCAGTGAGCATATGCTCATGCTGGCTCTGCAACTCATTTGATATGGAAGCTAGCACATAGCACTTTACTCTAAGGTCATCATCCATCCACTTATCTAGAGTAGCTCTTTGCTCTATCGTAGGATAGACTGGTAAGGCTGGGACATCCTGATCGAGTACATACCTAATTTTTTTGGATGTCAGGACTATCCTGAAGTTTTTGAGCCAGTCCTTAAAATTTATGTCGGTCAATCGGTTGGCTTGAAGAATGCGGACTAGTAGATTAGAGGCCAACATTGTTTATCTGTAAGAGTAGAGATTTCAGTTAGATATTTATACTTAAAATTATATTTACTCTAGAAATTTTTAAATATAAATAGACTTTCATTATTTTTTTAGATTCTAACACTCCCTGGGTGGAAAGCAAAAACCCGACATGACCAATGCAAGGTTTCTAATGGATGCTGCGGCTCCACTGATGCCATACACCTTACCTAATAGTTATTGATGACATGCTCATCGATACGTAGATAACTCTTTGTCCAGATGCTTCTTTAAGTATACTGTAGTGACTTGGTCTCTAAGTCATGTGAGCTTAGATAACACATATTTTCTCACTCCTTAGTTAAGCCGACCTACCATTCACAAGCAGGTGTGAAGCCATCATTGAGTCTCTTAAATAACACATATTGGGCCCAATCCCATCTTCATCCTGGAGCAACTCTTTACTAGTAGAGTGGTTGCATGTTTTCGATGCAAATAAATCACTGTAACTAGTTGAGAATAGTCAATGTTAGTACCACGTTCGTACTTCTACAATGATGGAAGATCATAAGGCTTAATATTGATTGGAGAGGTTTAGGTCAAGTCTTATCTAATCAGTCATTACATGATCGATCTAATTGGTATGGACTAAATCAAAATACCTTGGCAACTAATGAACCCAATCATCTAATTGACCAAGTGAGATCGATCGGAGGGTACACTATTAACTCATCATAGGCTAAATTATCTAGGTGAATAGTCTTTCAGTTAAAAACCATCGATCGAGACTTGTCTTAAACATCAAATGGCTTATTGGTTTCAATTAGTCAGCTTAGGTGAATTGAGTTCGAGCCATAAAGTCAAATTAGATTCTTCGATTGATCGATTCTACATATGAAGTTTAATCGACTCAATCTACAATATTTATAGAATTATAAGTTCAATTGATCTAACTCAAATCAATATTTGACTCAGTTTGATCAATAGCTATATCGATTTTGATCCAATATGATCGAAATATAAACTAAGATGTAATCCAATTACATGACTTAATACAAAACTACTCATGCCCAATGATTCATACACACACTAATTTCAGATCATAAAAATAATTTTTTGATCTAAATATATTGCATGAAAAGTAAGTTTTTGATTCTCGAAATACTTTTAGAACATGCATGTAATCATATATCATATATATAAAAAATTTTAAATTTTTTAAAAATTAATTTCAGATCTAAATATATCATTATATATCGTATACATAAAAAATTTAGATCATAAAAATTTAATTTCTAACCTACGCATATTTTCATATATCGTATATATGAATAAAAGTTAGAACTAAAATACTTTTCAGATCTGAATATAAATACATACATCACATGCATGAACCAAAATCAAAATTTTGAAAATAATTTTTAAAATTTTTAATATACTTTCATACATATGAACATGTGGCTTTAATACCACTGTTGAATTTTCGCATGTGCTAGTGTATGTGGATTTTAAATTTTTTTTAAATTCAAAATATAGTAAAAAATTGAATTAAAATAATTTTAATCTAAGTATGCATTCATCATATGAAGCACCTATGAATCTAATCATATACTAAAATTAACATAAACTAATTTTAACATGAATAAAGAAAAGTCTGTGATCAATCTACATATCTGAATCACTTTTCCTCTAAACCTGTAATAGGGGCTGAATCCAATTCAAGAAGTGATTGTAACTAACCATGAAGAACTACTATCAAGAAGTGATTGTAACAACTCCTAACAAACTTGAGAGAAAGAAGAAGAAACCAAAAATCTAGGCACCAACACTTGACGCCAAGCAACAGGTTGCCGCCCACTTCTCTCTAAGATCCAAAAAGAGGATGCTTAGAGAGAGAGAGGGCATGGGCTAGAGAGAGAAAGAGGAGGGGAGGTGTTAGGCACAGTAAGGGTGACAGCAAGGATGAGAGAATCAGTCATATGAAGAGGGCTAGAGTCCTTTAAATAGACAACATAAGGATGTCCTAATCAAATTAGGATCTCTCCTTCTAATCATATTAGAAGTCCTAACTTAAAACTTCTTGGATCAAGTAAAAAGGAGCACCACCCATCTTTGACCCATGCTCACATTGGACTTGGGCATCCCATCATGTACGACTCAATTAAAAGCTCTCAAATCAGCCCACAAGATTTCATAAATTTATTTCAAAAATTTTTGATCAAATTAAGATGAATTTTCAATCAATAAAATCAAAAAATTCTTTCTTGATTTAATTCAAGCCATAAATTGAGCATCCAACCATTGGAGCATATTGAATCAAATTCAATTATATTCAAATCAAGTATAAGAATTAGCTAAAGCTTATCGTATAAGTAAACCAACCACAAGAGGATTGGGTTCACCCAGGTGCTAGCAAGGTTAATATGAATCAAATAGAATTTTTTTAAATCTATATAAATTGATGCTTCATAAGTCCAATTATAGTTAATCCAGATCTTCTTCCTTTAATGTGTGACCTCATAGGTTCAATTCTATCTGATAGTGAGATATATTATGATTTCTATCATAGGTATCACTGAAATTTCTTTCAGTGGATTAGAACAGTTTCACTCTGACTCGATAAGAATCATGATCCAAATTAATCCTATTGAGCTCTCACAATCTATCAGTAATATCTAACAATATATAGTGACAATCCAACAAAATCGAAGAAGAATCTCTAGGTGTAGTTAATGTATGATATAGTTCTTCTATCGTGAGTTTCGATTAGATGGCAGGTCATGGATAAATCATCAAACCTCAGCATCAGTCATATGATAGATTCAATCAGCTTAAATCTAATAATAATTTTAAATAAAAAAAAAATTATCAATCACACTATTATAGCCATAGACTTGTAAATTCAGCTTCTCAAATCTCATAGAACTACTTCTCTCTATCAAGATCGATAGATCGCATCTAGATGCATACCTTATTTTCACACCTCAACCAATTAAAGCCAACAGCTACTACAAAAATTCATAATTGAGTTAATACTTATGTATAGTCAAACTATAACAGTCTTACTGTAAGCAACTGTGATGCCGTAGGTCAAAGGATCAGTCACATAACTATAACATCAAGATGATCATTGATGATTAGATAAAAATCTATATGATCTCTTGTATGATCATGCTTAGTACTAGTTGCTCTCTAATAACTATCTGTACTTGTCACTCAGTGTCTCTACAATATAGATTAGAGATTCATCTACTCTGAAGAAAGCGAACCATGCGTCGATCTATCCGATTTGATCATCATCTCTATGACTATCCTATGATCGAGAGTAATTTAGGAATTGATCATATATACCTCTAATTCTCAACAGTTGAGAATATATATCGTAACATCAATTGCAAGGATGATTCTAGGATACATAACACTTAAATAAAAAAAAAGCTTATCCTTTATGGATCAAATTCATAATTTAAATATAAATTTGTGTCATAAAATGAATAATATGTTAGTCAATAATTAACTTCTATGACATACATCTAACACTTAGAAGGTCTGGGTACAAAGCAAAAAAATAGAAAAATAAAAGTTTAAGAGGTGGTGCTTGGAGCTGGAATGTCCATCGTAGGTACGTCAGCTGTAGTAGGTTCCTAAAGCTTATCCAAAAAATTTAGATTTAGTTCTGGATATTTGACAGTAATCCTGTCTCGGACCAGCTACTTCTCACCGGCATAGGCATCAGCAGAAAATTTAATTTTCTCATCCTCGTATTCTACCGACATCTGAAAGTCCGCAACGGCCCTGGAGGTGGCCTCTGCTACCTTCTTCTCTGCTGCCTCCAGTTGAGCTTCAAGATCCTTTATTTTCTTTTGCAATCGAAAGTTCTCCTCGACAGCTCCTCTCAACACCGCTTCAGCATCTTCAGCTCTTTTTTTGACGGCGTCGGCCCTCATGGAGGCCTCTCTGGCCTCCCTTTCAACCTTATCTTTTGTACCCTTGAGTATCTCCGTATCGGTTCAGTGCTTCCTTGTCTCAGTTGAGAGCTCGAGATAACTCTCCATATACCCATTCAGATAATGGACAAGCTATCAAGAGAAACCTCTTATTAGCAAATATGATAAATGCATGTTTAAAATAAACAGTCGTAGAAATTTTGACTTACTCGAATGAAGCTCTCCACAGCTTTTCTCCTCACCTCCCTACATGGCTCGGCTAGCAGCTTGGTTGCATCGACTGGGAGGAGCACACCAATGAATAGCTCGTGTGCCAGCTGATAGTCTTCTAAGGTTGATGTTCGAGCCTTAGTGTAGCCGGTGCTACCTCAAAAGTCCCAGCCTCTCTAGCTAGCTCATCTTCTAGAGAGAATGCGATGATAGGAGGAGCCGGCAAGCTCAAAATTATCTCTTCAAGGGTCGGTAGACTCAAGATTGCCTCTTCAGAAGCTCGACTCATTTGGCTTCTTTGATCTCCATTAGAAGCCAAAGAAGTTGAGCCAACCCTTACAACTCTGAGATCACTGGTGCGAGGAGGCTTAGGACCCTCAGACCTAGAAGCCGACAGTACGAGGAAATGCATAATCTTGATTCGGGTGCTTCGACCATCCACAGGTTTAGCTGCCCTTTTTCAATGAGCTTGCTTCTCTAATTTTTTTGTCAAATTTAGGTCAGTCTCTGCAATCATCTCTACAAGATAAAAATCAAACGGTTAGTGTGAAAGCGAAGTAAAAATCAAGGAACACATGGCTTTGAGACATGAAACCTATACGCACCTTGGGGAACAATTTGGCTGATGCCGGTGTTGAGAATAGCATTTGTACTGACAGAAGTTCCTTTAGCATCGGAACCTTGAAGTTACGTAAGGTCTCCACTTCCTATCTTAGATGCTGATCCAGTAGAGGCTCTTTTAGCACTGCCTTTTGGGGTTCACCTAGGTGATGAATTTTCAGTCCTCATTGGACATTTGGGAGACAAAGAGGAATCGCTCCTTCTAGTCATGGATTGCAGTAGGAGCATCTTGTATCAGTGGATGGATGTTCTTCTTCCTTCTATCATCACGTACCACCATCTGTACGAATCCGGATACCTCTTGAGGCTGAAGAAAGAAAAAAGAGTGCAATGCTGGGATCAATCCCAGCTAGCACGCATACTGCAGTAAAGCCGTAGATATGTCACCATGAGTTTGGAACTATCGAACATGGTGACATCTTGAGATACTAAAGAAAAGTTATGAAAAAGAAATGGAGAGGAAGCCTCAGCCCAGTCTGAAAACATTCCTTATAAAGGCTCATCCAGCTTGGGGGAGGATGGCAAACTTGATCATTCGGCCTTGGGATTTTCAGTTGGAATTCTGGAGAGATTTGAAATTGCTCGTGAAGCAGTACCATGTCCCATTCCGTCAGCTCAGACTGAAATTTCAGTAGGGCAAAATTGAAGTTTTCAAAGGCCATCTCTCTAGTAGAAAAAAAAATTCTGGAAGCGATGATCAGGAGAAGAGGGAGACTTGCGATGAAAGGAGAAGGACAAACCCTAAAAGCTTATGTCTAGTCTTGTCTGAGGCTTTAAATGGCCCCAAAGTTTAAATTATCCCTGAGCAATATTTCTTTTCAGAGTATTGATTATTGTAGGCATGAATTGATAGAGCGATAGTGGATGCTCGACGTGTGGCAACTCTTGATGGGATGTAACTCCTACCGCTGATATGATAGTTTAATGCTAGCGACAGGTGAATCATACCTTGTGCCACTTTCAAAGAGGTGTGCGAAAACATGCATCGGTACCTGCCACATGGAAGCGAAGTGAATTCCAATTCTTTTAAATGCCTACACAATGGGTACGAGTTGTGTATGGCTCGAATTTCGACCCAGACTATGGCTCGAATCGTGCTTTGCTCGAAATATGGCTCAGGTTGCGCATTTACTAAGTTATAGCTCGGATAATATTTTATGATTTTAATTATAGCTAAGTTCTTAGTTAATACAGATCGAAATCTGATCAATTCAGCTCAAAATGTGATTTGCACCAATCCATTCAAACACTATGAACATCAGTAACAAAAATGAATTCCATTCATTTACATCAAAATGGTTACAAAGTTCAGATTATAGAAGAAAAAGAAAAGAGATATAAGTCACTGTTTTGGAACACCACCAGGACGATTTGCTCCAAAACAGCCTTCTTTAGTGTCAGTAGCCTCTTCAGTTTGGACGGCTACATCGATTTTATTTACTTCAGTGGAGTAGCAAGATGACCTTATAAATTTTTCTGCGCTATCCGTCACCACGGTCAGCAAACTTTCATCTAAAAAGTCAGCTTTAAGAAGCTTGATATTGTCAGTAGGGAGATGCACCTGGGTCATTATTTTACATCTCTCAAAGCTTGCGAAGAATGCCATCTTGCAGGCCTGATTTATGATTTCAGCTTCTTTTTTCACCAGCCAACTTTTTCTTCTTTCAGTGTTTTTGGTTAGAAGCTCTTGATCTATGAATCAGCACCAGAGGATATTTTGGCTCTTTCTTTTCTCCTCCAGCTTCTTCTTCAAGCACTCCATTTCTGACGAAGCCTCCTGAAATTCAGCAGGTGGCTCTGGGGACACCTAGACCCCTTTAGAAGCAGAGCCCTACCCCTCAAAGATGTTTTCTCCTTGTACCTCACTTTTTTTGAGGTCTTGGCCCTTTTAACTGAGCCTTCGCTGGGACTCTTTCAAGAATGAACCTCGGAGGGGGTATAATCTCGGCTCCTTTTTCTCCCGAGCATCCTCCTAAGGCACTCTACATCGTTGCAGGTTCGGTGGTAGTCTTTTTCAGCCTTAGACCTCTACCTCTTGAGGTCTTTGATCTTCCTTTCAGCTCTAGATCTTTGCCGCTCAAGATCTTCAATTTTCTTCTCAGCCCTCATCAACTCGTCATTCCGATGGTCAATCATTTCTCGAGCTTCTCAGAGAGCCTCTTCAGAGGAGTTAGTTTCTTTGACCAACTCAGAGTTGGTTGACTCTGCCTGCTCTAAGCGATATTTTAGTAAGTCTATCTCCTCTCTCACTGCAGCAAGCTCTAACATTGAGGCTTCGGGGGTAGATCCAATGAAACTGGCTAAATAATGCCCAACCTATACAAATTTGTATGCAATCGTTCGGTACTACAAGTCATGAAAGATTAAAAGAAGATATCTGAAGACACTCTACCTAAGCAAGAGATCTTAGAGCGCCCGTCATCCTTTGTTGGGCCCCTTGCTCATCCATATACTGCTTCTCAATAGGAGAAAGAAAGCTTCTCAGAAATTCTGCCATGAATTTGAGATTCTCTACCACGAATGGAGCAAAAGGCATCGGCTGCGAAGTCCTCGCTTGAGTTACGGTTGGAAGAAGGCATTGGAGTGAGAGCGCCTGCTCTGAAGGCTCCCCAATCTCCGTCGCCATCACCAGAGCCTTCTCAGCATGATCACCCATGTTCTCTACCTGTATGGCCACCGTCGGGACCTCCTAGGGCAACCAGTCGAGTCCATCACTTGCGCCTTCTCCATTGGCCTCTCTTCCGTCAGAGCCTCTTTCGATAGAGCTTTCATCATGACTTCCGATGGGGCAACCATCAGCTTAATGATTGAGGGAGGATTTTCATCCCTCATGGCTACAGCAGTTGATTCAACGATCGGAACCCTCACATCACCACCCGACGAGATCGAAGGACCGGCGGATGGAACTTTAGTCTGCTTTCTTCTGGTCAGTACGAACTCAAGCTTCCTCAAGTACTCTAGATCCATTGTCTTTGAGAATCGTCAAGAGTCACAATGAAAATTTGAAGCAGAAAAGCCTTGTGGTTGTCTTCTCCGTACGCCCGAAAGGCAAATTTAAAAGAGGACAAGGGTGAAGACAAAAAGCTGCCACCTAGAAAAATTAATTTTTTGAAAAAATCACTATTTATGTGGTCCCATTAATCACGATCATTCATCGCATGCTTTCACCTGTCAGGCTAATGGCATCAACTTTAAATGTTGAGGGCATATACGAAAGCGTGGGAACATGCATCTCCTGATCCGAGATACAACTTTTGAAGTACTCCTTTTGCCTAATTCTCAGACTCAGGAGTAGGAGGGTAGTATTATGGTGGTATCGTGAGCATTTCGGATCAGCATGTTATTGAGGGATACCTCAGGACGTTGAGCTATTGTGTGGCTGCCGACCTAAGAATAGAGCTGAGGAACGCAAAACCGAGCTACTAACTCACTAACTGTCGCATGGTCCATCCGGTATGTGAGCTGCCTCCGTTACCTCGACCGACTTATTTCTAATGTGTGCAATAGCTATCCACTCCGAGTAGATGGGCTCAGAGATAACCGTCTCCCTTGATCTTACAGGAGCGATTAAGGGTTCAAATATCTCACCTGCAATGGCATGTTTAATGACCTTGCAATTTCAGGATTGCACGATCTCACAGCTGTTCAACTAGTTGTTCAATGATATTCTATATAAACAACCAAAGCTCTGAGGATCAAGATAAGCAATCTCTCTCAGAGAACTCATTGCTGCTCTCTTTGTTCTCTGAATTTGACTTGAGCATCGGAGGATCCTCGTTGGAGCGAAAATCTCCCGTTCTGATTTTTTTGCAGATTACTCCAATACTCCCTGTGCAAGGATCAAATGTCCATCTTTCGACCTAACCAAAATAAGCAACAACAATTTACATGTAGGGATGAAAGTGCTGAAAAAAAGTTTTGTCATTCTGCATCTAAAGCAGGTTGAGGTGGCAACCATAGATTCATAAATGCTTTCATTGGCAAGATATGTAATATATGGTTCAACTCTGATGGGGTGGGAAGAAGAGAGCCACGTGCATCCCTGTCTTTTTTTTTTTTTTTTTGGATAAGAACGTGCATCTTTGTTTAGTAAAGAAAGACAAATGCATGATGAAAGAGATCATAAAACCACGATGAGATAAGTGATACCATGTATAATAATATGATACACATGATGCGGGATATAACTTTTTTGATAGAAAAATTATATTAAAAAATTATAACTTGCATCTCATGCATCAACAAGGTTGTGCACCACACCTATCACTTTATCTCATTCATATGGATGAATCATCGAGATGAATGTAAGATGAATAAAACTTACATGAATGGGATGAGATGATTGATATGGAGGATGGCAATGTGGTGCAAGATGTAAATTCCCATATTAATAATTGCAAGAATTTTCATTAATTAATAATATTTTTAAATTGTTGGTAACATTTTCTATGCGACAATGATGGGATATTCCACATCGAAATAACCATTTGAGTATCCCTTCTCATGTACCATTATCACTACATTACCCATTCCTGTACAGGTTATCTTATCGATATGATATGGGCCTCCAAAATGCCTCTTGTTGTTGAGATTCTAAAACCATGCCTTAACTGTTGTTTTCACATTCTTATGAAACCAGGCCAACAATCCCACCACCCCTTTGTTGTATAAAATTATTAACCACCCGAAACATTATATCATGTGGTCATTCTTATGCATTAAAGCTCATATTTTGACTTGTGAGATGACATCTAAACATTCAAATTTATTCTCTTATTACACCATATTCATCTACGGTAACATTCGCATCAAGTTACAATCTTATCACAATTTAATTTCGACAGTTGAGCAGAACCATGATCTCAAACTAAGGGAGCCTTTTGCACATTCTTATGATAAGCGCAATCTCCACATGCCTCTGAGTTAGAAGATCATGAATCAGTGGTCGAAAAGACTTGCTAACTTCTTCCTTCCGAAGGAACTGTTAACTTCTCAAATAAGTTTGCTGTGTTCGACCTTCCCATTATCAGAGAGCTGCATTTTGGCCTATACTATATGTTATACGGGAAGTTGGCTGGGACTCATGTATCTACTCTCTTTATACTTTGGCTATAAAATTCTCTGTATTTTGTGTTACACCTGCTGATATGATACATTAAAGCAACTGAAATTTGTGGCCCTATGGCATTCAATTTTTGTGGCTCCATTCGATTGGAAAGTGCTCTTGCTTTGCGACAATAATATTATGATCTCAAACAAATTAGCATACACCTATCCAGCCTCACTTTCAGCCCTTGGCAAAGATAGGGATACCCATCGGAAAAGCAATCATACCCATCGGAAATGTATAATAAAAGAAGATTAGGGTGCTTGTGAACCGAATCTGGTTAGAGCACTTCCCTGACTGGCTGATTATATGGTGTTTTATCAGAGGCTACTAAGTGCTAGTTGTATATCTAACCTCCGCTTATGTCAATTTGGATTTCGGCCCCACCCAATATTATGATCTGAGGTTGGAGGGCACATGGATTAGGGACAACCTCAAAAGCAGACCGATGTTTTGGGTCAGTTCTATTTGGGTCTTAAGAAGGACATATTGGGCCGGTTCTAAATTCCAATTTTTTAACACATGATTGGATTGGTTTGGGTCAGACCAAGTAACCTCACATTATACACACACACACATATAAATATAAATATAAATATAAATATAAAATATATATATATATATATATATATGTATATATATATATATGTATACATATATATGTATATATGTATAGACTAAAATTGTATATGTACAGATAAAATAAATTTGCAGTTAACCTGACAGATATGGAATTTATCGTTATCCGTTAGTTTTATGAATACCTTTTTGTATTTTACACATAAAGGGTCATCCAAGAACTGGCCCAAACCTTGGGTTATTTTCCCACATTCATCAATTTGATTCCGGTTCCAAAATTCAAGAACAAGTTGGGACTACGTCAGTTCTGATTTAGCTTGTAACTCTAACCAACCAATCCATGTGCATGTCTAATCTAAGCTAGATGTGCACCACAACTCCAACCGATTTAAGCATAAAATTGCAGAATCTAATCAAAATTATAAGTGAACCCAATTCTTTATTCTGTAGAAACAAGTGAGCACAAGTCCATCCAGATTTAGGCCCATACAAGTAGTCTTGGTCTGCTACTGAAAAGTGCCCATAGAGTATGCAACTAAATCAAGAGCTACCTTAGTTAGCCAAGGCTCTCTATCTTCCACAAATCCGAGACATGAAGTTGGCACTGGATCAACTTTTACATTGAGAAGAAGGAGATGCAAGCTGCTAAGCAAAGTGGCGTTAGGGAAAGTGGGACGGTGAAAAAGACTAAACGAGTCCACTCCATTGCTATGTCGGCCTCGCGCCCCAGCCACCCACTCCCTTAATGCAGCCGTTGACCTCCTTTTCCCTGTCACTTGGGCATCTCTCTTCAACCACTCCGATATGACAAATATATCGTAACATCCTCTCTTAGTGACACAAGGAGGAAGAAGGTGACACTTCATGAGGTAGCAACAACCTCAACTAGCTTCTTCCCATAAACGTTCTTAAGTGCTTTGAAAAGAGTTTGTCCCTTGATCAGCCGTGCTGGGCCTTGCATGCTGCCACTACTAACTGGAGTGTGGTTGGAGGAATATCCACCAAAATCTATAGGCATTAAGCCCCACCAACTTTCTTGTCGTTAGAAACAGCAGGACAAAGAAGTGCACATGTCAAGCTTAGCTAAGAACGGAACTATCAATTTTCTCAGTTTAATAATTCTGCCACATGTTTTCAGTTTTTGGGACAGTAGAGGCACCTGCGATGTAGTTTTATGGAATCCTATGTGAAACCATTTTGACCCATATATCTATTTGCTGATCTATTGGTAGGTCGATCGTTTGAGCTAATTAGACTTGGAGTTGTGTTCAAGCAGATGTGTTACCTAATCTGACACTGAGTGTGAATTAAGCCACCTCATGGTAAGTTGGTTCGTGGCAACTCTCAGATCGATCATGAACCACATTGCATGCAATGCATGTATATAGGTGTTTTGGGTTCATGCTCCATTCGAGCTCATGCAGATCGGATAACTTGTGATTGCGGACAATACCACCATGTTTAGCTTCTCGCGGAACCAAGTCAAGGTAGATTAACCGAAGATTGAGAATCAGTTAAACTATTATTCTCCAATTTTGATTACTATATGTATATCTTTGTTCACAAGGCTTACCTTCATGCAAATAGTATAAGGCTTTAGCGAATCCATTTAAGCCGATTTTAGATTTTCGATCTATAACAAAGTAATAATAGTAGTGGCAATATTAGAGGTAGCAGCAACATTAGTAGTTCTAATGATATATAAAGTTTGGTATAAGAACAGAATACTACAAACAACCATATCAGGTACCTAGGTTGACTACTAACTGCTAGTGAAACTCCTGTTGCTACTTCTAATTAATGTTATTGTTGCTATTACCAATTGGTGTTATATTTTTATTATTATTATTATCATTGGCACAACAATCCTTAATGAGCTAACCAAGGTTCAAAGACTTGTGGCTTAGATGTCAAGCAAGATGGGACACATTTGGGGTGGTAATGGGCTAGATTTGAATTAAGTTTTATTATAACTATACCTAGATTCAAAATTACATATGCGATGCTTGAATGGAAACCTAAAGCCCGGATTTTCTGGTCTAGTCTGCAGCTAATAGTTGGTTTAATACTAATTGGCTTTTCAGTTGTTCTGGATGTTTACTCGGATAGAAGGGGTTGGGTTAAGGGGGCAAGGGTAAAAGGGTGGGAGAATTGTCTAGGTGAGTTCAACAATGAAATGAAAGGAGAGGAGGTAATGAGCTAGATTTCAATCAAGTCTTATTATAGCCATATTGAGTTTTAAAACCACATATTCATCACTCGGATTGAAACCTAAAGGCACAGATTTAAATTCTGGCCGAATTAATCTGTAGATAATAGTTGATTCTATGCTAATTAGCTGTTTAGTTGTTTTGGATGTTTCCTCGGAAGAAAGTAATGGGATAAGGGGGCAAAGGTAGAAGGATGAGAGAAGCGTATGGATGAGTTTAAGAGTGAAATGGGAGGAAAGAAGATGCTTTGCACATAAAACATGTTAGATGGGTTGAATTACTCGGATGTAGATAATGGATCGATTCACAGAGCAGTCCAATTTTAAGATTCGAAATTGATAAGAATGCCACCATCCAAGTTGGAATAAAAGACCACTCAAAACAGAAAAAGGGGCATCAATCAGTTTGACTACCTTAGCTCCTTTGGCACCGATGGTGCTTGATCTTTTTTGTACGCTTTCTGAAGCTGCAACTTTATAACCTGCACTTAAAAATAGATAACAAGGTTAAACACATGCAAAATAAACTTGGTAGGGCCATTTGCTCCCAAGATTTGGTTTTGATGGCATCTTATGCCCTATGCACTTGGCCTTTTATGGATACATGTGACTAGGTGCATTGCAAACTAATTATGTAGCTGACTTTAGGTATATTATTTATGTTGGATCGATATGAAATTGATAGTTTTGCAGTAACAAATGAGGATCTCATTCACAAAGATTAGATGGAAAATAATATTTGAATTCTTTATATCTCTATAAATATCTAAGATCTATCTAATACATAGTTATTATGAGACTAAATATATATTTGGACGAATCATCACATACTTTCTCCGATTAAATCCTGACATTTTTGGTTAATCTAAAAGTTTAAATCTATTCAAATCAAACCACAAGTACCACATCAATGTATAATCAAGTCAAATGGATCTGTAGATCCGTAATGCGGTATCTCCTAGTCTATATAGATTATGGACTTAATTTACTTCAATATTAATTGTAATATTTTAGAATCTCATAAAAAAAAGCTAATCAAAAAATATTATTTAGATTTTTTGATTCAATCCAAGATCTGTTCAATAAATAATGATATAGAATTAAATATATATCTACATAAATCCCCATATATGTTAATTAAATAATCTAGCATCCTGTGGTTGTCAATTTATTTGTAACATTTGGTTATATAATTATAGTTGATGTAATTAATATATATTGTATATATTTTAAGATAAGCCTGGAATCAAACAAGCCTTACGTATAAATTTAACTAAATGTAAATGATAACCGTAACGAATTGGACAATCTCGGATATGGTTTGCAGCCGCATCAATCGGACGGCCTGCACACCAGCGTAGACGAAACTGTATGCTGACCCACACGGCACGTCCGAGCCTTTCCACGGGCAGAGCGAATAGGAACAAGGTGGCGGTAGCTATCATCATAACCCTGGCCCCTCGCACGTGGGAGTCAACTTCCATGGCAGCTGCCAGGAGCTGTTGCTCGACACGTGCACGTGTCGATGCACGGGCGGGGGGACTGGGGATTCATGGAGCAGAGGACGAGAAGACGTGTCGACAACAGAGACATCTCCACACTGGATCGCGTGATGATTTTTTTTTTGTTTGGACGTCAGACTTGTTTTACGTCCTCTCGGGCCACATCCCTGCTTCCTCTTACGTCCCATCACATCCCTCGGCCAAAGAAGCCATCCACGATTAAAATGGTGGTCCTTGGTCGGGCAGCGCATCCTGCTTATCACATGACGCGCAAAGGGAAGGCAGCATCTTAAACGGCACCACTCCATCCCCCCCCATGAGATGGCAATAGAATTGGGTTCGATCCCATGTGGATTATATTCTATACAAATAAAATTAAAATTTTAATTATATAAATTTAAATTATTTATTAAATAAATTAAAATTTTATATTTAAATCTAATTTATTTATTAAATAAATAATTTAATATAATATATATAATTTAATTATTAAATTTAAATTAATTTATAATCTAAATTTATTTATATCAAATTTAAATCTAGTAAAATGGGTTGTTCATTAATCAAGCTAATTAATTGGATCATAAATTATCATTTCTATGTGAGGATACTTATGAAAAACATAAGAAGATCTGTGTGAAGGTACTTATGAATGCATGCATCGTGCTGATCATGTAGATGGCACAAATCCTTTTGTGTGGCAAGTCATCTAGCAAAGTAACTTTTTTTTTTTTATTTTTTTTATTTTTTATGCAAATGAAGCGTCTTGGTTTTGGTATCGGAGTTGGGTCGTGCAGTAGTACCTTATATAAATAAATTATCATTAAAGCTTGCAATAAGAAGGGGTTGAGAAAAACTTTTCTAGAAGGAGCATTGGATGGATAAGAAAGTTTAAAAACAAACACGTGGACGAATGTTTCCTTTGCAGAAGCACAGGAAGTGGCTTTTTTTTTTTTTTTTTTCAGGTAGGAAAAAAAAAAAGATTTGTGAAACTTATAGAATTAATATGAGCAATTTTCTGTGCGTGGACTCTAAATTTGTTATGATATAAGAAATATTAATTGGTTAAATTATCAAGCCAGCATCAGTAAATCCAAGAAATTTTTTGTACGGACGCAATTGCTGCTACAAAGCATTTTTCCGTAACACAAGAAGCTTCGGGCAAGATCCGGGCGAGAGCAAGAACTGAATGCAGGTCCTCGGCACTAATCCTTAAAAACTGTACTAGCTGCATCATTTTCCCATGCAAGACCATCTCAATGCAAGATTGCACATTTAAATAAACCACATGAGTACCGCTTAGTTATTAATCAAGAAACTAGCCCATCAATCTGTCAAGATAACAAATCGCTGTACCTAAGGATAGAAATTTTTTCTGTCCAATCAGATACTCTACTCGATCCAACTCTAATAGATCAAACATGCAATGGATCAGAAATAAATATAAATAATTATAAAATCTATCCTCAACTAATTTAAATTTATATATTTTTTTATAAATTGATTTCTCACTCTTTACATTACCTGCTCTAGTCATTAGAAAAATTGAACATATAAAAGATTGCATGCCGTGATGTTTAGTCGTTCATCTATTTAATTAATTCTTTTTATTAATTTAAAAAAATATTTAATTTCTTAAAAAATAATATTTTTATTTGTTATATTTTTATTTTTATTGAAAATTTGGTTAGTTATGTTCTATATCTTCAACTTTTATATGACTTAATATTATGTGACATACCAGGATTTATTTTTATATTCTTTTCTATAAAAATAAATTATTTTTCATAGTATTTTTTTATGAAAAGAAAAGTATTATACCAATCAGAGCCAGACATGAACGAGCCACGAACTCTTCACCTCGATCAACCAGTTCCAGTCCTATGGCTACTTTCAAGGTGCGTGGAAATATCCAAATCTCTCCTCACTCTGCAACAACTAATCTATAATAACAGATCGACCTCTCTAACTATAAGATCTGTATCTCACTCTATTTCCAAGATATGCAAGTGATTATTCTTAAAAGACTTCCTTATATGTCTTGAGATCTTGAGTGCATAGACTTCGCCCTCGTCTATGTAAATCACTCCTTATAGGCCCTCTAAGTATGTCAAGTTTGATAAAGTCCGACTGAGTTTCTGAAAATTTTTTTGAGTTTTTGAGTCAAACCATGAGCTTAAAGTACTAATATCCGTGAAGATCCATATAGAGCTTCTAATAGCTTCAGGTCAAACAGTCCTGGAAGGACAATACTTCCCTGAACTCATAAAGCTCTCATTCTTCCTCACTTTCACTCCAGTCTCTCATTGCCACCCTCATCGAACTATGAGCTTAAAGTACTAGTATCAGTGAAGATCCATATAGTGCTTCTAATAGCTTCAGATCGAGCAGTGCTGGAGGGACAACACTCTCCTAAACTCATAAAGCTTTAATTCTTCCTCACTTTCACTCCAGTCTCTCATCTCTACCCTCTCTTTGTATTCTTCTACTCAAAACCTTCTCTATTCCTCTGAGGTAGTCTGATTTAGGCATTGAAGAATCTTTCACTGAAAATCTCCGGCAAACAGACTTCTTCTATCTATGGTATTTTAGGATGTTCTCGGTGTTGGAACAAAGATTTGGTCATTATCAACTGCACTGAGATCTCCAGCCAGCTTCTTTAGTCCCTAGATTGCCCCTTTCAGCTCTCCAACTCAACATCCGACTCATTGGACTGAGCCAGATCAATCCTCAATGGTAATAAATTGGTACTAGAGAAAGGATCCTAATCTCGTAATTAGAGATTCTATTCAACAACAATCATCATAAGATCTAAGAAGGTCCAAACGATGCCCTCCACCACTCATTTTGATATGCCTGCAAAGTTTGATGGCTCTGTAGAGCCCTTGGAGGGCTCTACTCTTCTCAGAGGTGCAAATTGCTCTGGTGGTCACTGTTGAGCAGTTCTAACTCCTCCTGCAGCAAGTCCAAATATTAATGTAACACTCCGAATCAAGGATGTGGTAGTTTGAGAGATTTGCATTTCATATTAGCATTTGCTCAAGTGTGACATGGTTTATCATTCCCAATATATCTAAGTATTGAATGAGTAGTTGGTTAGTGATAATAAAGCATAACTCTAATTATTAGTTAAGAGAATAGTTGAAGATTTTGATTAATAATAATGATATTAAAGTTAAATTTTGGTGATTATTGAACATAGAATGAATGATATTTGGAAGGATCCTTTACATAATATTGATGTGGGTGGCAACTTGAAAGTATAAATTTATAATTTAAAATAAAATTCTGAAACTCAAGAGATAGAGTCGACTCAAGTTCATGAGGGGTGGACTTGAGCCACGAAAAAGCTTGAGCAATGGGATTCTGTAGAGTTGTTGAACTTGGAGATTTTCAAAATATTTTCATGAAAATTACTCAGCAGTTATTTCTATATAAATAGAAGGTTGAAAAATCAAGATATCTACTGGCTAATTCATGAGATTGACACCTAGCAAGATAATTCATTAATTTTTTATTTCCTAAGGGACTGTTCATCGATTTTTCCTTAGTTTTGTTTTCTGATTCTCAAGTAAAAATAGAAAAGATATAGGAAAGGAAAAGAGCTTAAAAAGGAATGCTTGGATGAGTCAAATATCAAGGTGACCTAGCAGCTATTAGAGGTGAGTGAATTTCTTCTAACGATGGTATTTTTCATCATATTTTACTATGAAAATAGTCTGCTATGAAAGAAAATTAGTTTCTTATTATTTTACAGTATGTATGTTTATATATACAATCATGGAAACAGAAAATGAATGTTATTGATCTGATATCCAAGTATGTATATATGCATTTGGATATGTAGTTTGAACAGAAATATATCTTTGGTATGAAAATACTTTTGAGCTGATTTTAGCCTTGAAATTCAACTTTCTCGCATCAATAATAGCATTATCATTAGCATAGTATCAGCATAGGTATTTTATATAGGTTATTTGTGAAGCTGGTTTGAACAGCAAAGTATGAGTGGTATAAAAATGTATTGCATTAGCTTATTATTTTTGAGATTTATCATATTGAAAAAGGTATTAATGGTTAATTATGCCTGTGGTGATGAGTCTGTGGCGAAACTAATAAGCCTATGGTGAAGCTAGTATGCCTATGGCAAGATAATAATGAAGTCTGTGGTGAAAATTGGTATGCCTATAGTGAAGTAATATACCTATGATAGAACTAACAGGCTTGTGGCCAAAGAATATGACTGTGATGAAATAATGTACCTGGGGGGGGCTTATATATCTAGTGTGGTAGGCTATCCACAGGATTGGCCTACCTATGGGATGTGTTGCCGATGAACCAGGTGTGTACAATGGCGTAGTTAATAGTAAATAATTGCTTGTGTTCAGAAACAATCTCTTGCATGGCTAATCTTGCTCATGGTTTGATTCTTGTTTAAAAACCCGGGGGGGCCCAATAGGTATATGAGGTGTGCTATAATGGGTAGTATCATTGTTGTTCATTTATCTTTAATATTATCTCTTATATGATGTACTCCATGGGTTATTCCTACTCTTTGACAGCTTATCAGTAGTGTGTAATGCATATTATTATGTGCATCACAACTAAAATATGGGAAGTATATTAGTTTATTCCGACGGTACATGATATATGATATAATGAGTATATAAGCTATATTTTTCTGTTTTCTCATTGTTAGATGATTACTCACTCACTGGGATAGATCTCATTATGAGTTTTCTTTTTTTTTTTTTCTGGATAGATTTGAACTACCATAGCTCAGCATAGAGGTTACCTTATCAGTACTCATTTTTGGATCGGGTCAGCTCATGGAGGAGCATGTCCTTCTTTTGTTTATGCTAGCTAGTATGAGGAGTTCATTTTTGGGATTTTACTCGATGTTGGATTTTGTTTAAATCAGTGGTTATTCATGTTAGTATATAGGAGAAATATAGTTTGGGATGTATTATATGTGTTTGAAGCTACGAAAACCAATAAATGTTAAGTGTATTTACCTTTGAATAGTTTGTACAGAACATAGTAAGATGAATAAAATCTTAGGTTGGTTTATGAAAAATGATGAATTGATTGAAATGCTTGAGTTAGCTGTTTGAGATATTGATTGAGTTAAATATAAACAGGTTATTAGCTTAGCCATAGTTCAGTAATTTTTCTTCATCCTTAGTTAAGGATGGGGTGTAGCATGCTCACCCAATTTTAGGGATAAGGTGTTACATATTTGGTATTAGAGCAAAGGTTATAGATTACTTGGACAATTGATGAGTTGACTCAATATTTCTTACAGGATCTTTTCAATGGGATTTGCTTCTAAATTTATATTTCAATTGTTCGAGGTGTTCTTAGTTGGTTTCAGATTTATTCTAACGGTATTCTTCATCTACAAAAGGGTTTTAAAGGAAAGTTTAAGAGAGTAATAATAGATGTTTTATTCTAAGATTTGCTTATCATTGGGGGTTATTTTGAAGATTGATAAATTTAATTATATCAATTGCATCTTGTAGGAAGATGGTGCAGATAAGATCAAAACTTGGTGGAGGGCAACTATCCTCAGATAGGGATAGAGGATGAGGTCAGGGTAGATCAAGAGGAGTTGATAGGGATGGCCAACTATTGGAAAATCATAGGCGTTTCATGCATACATTTTAAAAAAAAAATTATAGAAGCATATCAGAATAAACTATTTAATCTCATTAGCATGCTATAGATTAGATCTAAAACATCTACACTAGGATCTATAACATGATATAATATGCATATATAAATCTGAAAATGAAAAATCACCAAGCATGATCATATCATCGCATACAGTAGATCATATCTATAATAAGTATGAGTTCAAAACCCATCACCTGAGCGCGGATAGCTAATCTCTACAACTGAATCTTATGGAACTGGGGTCCTACTGGTTGCTCATAGCTGCATAGGATATCCAGCCTCTATGGATCATCTACTCAAAATTCTGCACTGATCGATCTTCTTGGGAGTGTTAGCTCACACGAAGATCTTGTAGACGGCTGATCCATATGTCCTCTTCTGATCACACGAACTTTTTTGGATGTGAGAAGAAGGCTTAGGAGGCAAGGTGGTGGAATAAGAAGATAAGAAGACTCTCTCAACTCTCTTTTTTCTCTTCCCTCAAAACCCTAGTCAGAATCCTAGGATACCCACCCAGAACCTCATGCCTAAGAGGAATCAGATATCCTCTATTTCACATATAGAAGGCCCACCCCCTCTTACTGATTTTTGCCCTACACTCTCATTATTTTCATGGTAATTCACCTTTGTTTTGTCGCACAAAACAAACCCCCTCTTAAGGGTGGTGTGGGGATTAGATAGGATAAGATACTCACCAGATAGTTTAGTTTAAATTCAAACCAACTTTGAATTCAAAGCTTAACCAACCAATCTCTTATCCAGAAGGAGCGTTGAGAAGTGGCAATTTTTATTTCTAAGCATTAGAAACTCCATGCAAATCAGCATTTGCGTGAACATAAGAACGGCATGGAGATAAGGTGGTGATAAGGTTCAAATTCAAATCCATTTGAACTTATTTTAATCCAATTTGGTCCTAAATCAATCAGATTATGTTAGACCCAATTAGATATCAAAATCTAATCTAATTAGGCACTGAACCAACTCGATTAAATTCTAATTCAATTAGAAATTAATCAAATCCAAATTTTGATCAAATCAGAAATCAAACATCCTTAGTAATTAGGTCATCTCATAATCTAATCGGATCAAACCTAATTGAATCCAATTCAATTAGACTTGATCCAAATTTTATTGCTCAATCAAATTAAGCTAATCAATAATCTAATTATTAATTAATACTCCTATAATTTACTAACCCTAAATAAATTATTTCATCATAATTTTTGCATAAAGTCAATCATTAATCATATTGATGATTATACCATCGAATGATTCTCAATCGTTGATCAGCTATCTGATCGGGCAAAATTTTTTTTTGAGTATGACCCCATAGGTTCGAACCTAAGCCGATAGTATAGGAATAAATTTCTATACTAATCGAAGTAATCATCTAGTAATGGTGCCCGACGTCCAAATAGGCCGAATGATTACAAAGCAACATTCAAGAACCCTGACATATGGTTATCGTATAATTCATCCCTTTGACCCTCAATGTTTAAGATAACTTTAGAGTTAAACTGTCAACTCTTAATAAGCATATTCATAATATGTCTTGACCTTATAAATTCTGTGATTCTTCACAAGGACTATCTTGATCAAAATTTTATGAATTAAAATACAATGTAGCATTATCTTCTAGAATCAGGAGCGGTCAATCCCATTTTAACTCACACACCAACTTTGCAACTACTTAATTGTGTCCAAAAATCTTTCGTCACTGAATTAAAAATTTAGATAGTCCGACATCAAAGCACAGTGAGTTGCTTGTAAGTCATCATGGTGATCTCAGATTGGAGAGATACTTATACCCATATCTTTTGTGAGCTACTCTTGACAACAGAGTACTCTGCAGTTAGATCATATTCAGTGAAACGTACTCCTATATCTCACCTGCATGCTATACCAGTATCTCCATACTCCTCGATTATGAGGAGTACAACCAACGTATATGGTACATAATGATCTATACTTGATAATTGCTATCGTCTTAGTAATAGCGTATCGTTTGATCATGAATAAATTTAAAAATTAAATGATAATCCTCTTTTATTAATTAAAATAGTCCTAAGGACTTTATCATATAAGAGTTCATAATAAAATGATGTACACAATATAATGAAATAGTCAAATAATTTTTATTAATAATCAATTCATATATAATATATATATGATGAACTCAACCATCAACAGATTGATGATTGAATTTAGGACATAATTTTTAACAACTCCCACTTGGACTAAAGCCAGTCGGTACAGTATCAAATACCTATCTTCTACTTGCGATCATCGAACTTCTTAGTACCAAGGGCTTTAGTAAATGTATTAGTCATGTTCTTTTTTCCATCGATCTTTTGAAGCTTGATGTCATTTCGATCCATATTTTTTTGGATAAGATGGTAGCGACATAGAATATGCTTGATACATTAATGGGATTTTGATTTCTTTACTTGAGCAATAGCTCTAGTGCTGTCATAGTACAGTAGTACAGGACTGCCAATGAAAGGTACCACTCTGAGCTCATTGATAAACTTTCGCCACCATACAATTTCTTTGACAGCATCGAATGCTGCGATATCTCTACCTCGTAAACTGAGTCGGTCATAGTGTACTGCTTAGAACTTTTTCAATAGATCGTCTCATCATTCAAGATAAAAATGTAACCCCACATGCTCTTGCTATCATTATGATCTGACTGAAAATTAGAATTAGTATATCTCATGAGTTTCAAGTCAAAATCTTCATAAATGAGCCACTGGTCCTTAGTATTTCTCAAATACTTAAGAATGATCTTTATGATCTTTCAATGATTCTCATCCGGATTAGACTGATATCTACTCACTACCCCTAGTAAGTATGTCACATTCGATCTCATATATATCATGGCGTATATAATAGATCCCACTGTCGAGGCATATAGAATTCTACTCATACACCCTCTCTTTTGGAGAGTTATCGAATAATCTCTTTTAGAGAGAGAAATTCTATAGCCTATTGGGAGATGATTTTTTTTGAAATTCTCCATACTAAACTATTTTAGCATAGTATCTATGTAAGTAGATTGAGACAATCCAAGTAACCTCTTAGATCTATCTCTATGGATTTTTATTTTCAGGATGTAGGATGCTGCTCCCAAATTCTTCATGGAGAACTGAGATGATGGTCAAACTTTTATTTTCTATAATGCAGGGGTGTTATTTTCGATTAAGAGAATATCATCTACATATAAAATAAAAATATAATTACAGAACCATTTGCTCATTTGTATATGCAGGGTTCCTCTCCATTCCTAACGAAGTCATACATTTTGATCGTCCAATCAAAACGTATGTTCCAACTTCGAGATGCCTGTCTCAATCCATAAATAGATTTCTGAAGGTTGCACACCTTAGACTCATCTATGGATGTGAACCCTTCAGGTTGTATCATATACACCTCTTCTTCCAGCTCTCCATTTAAGAAAGTAATTTTGACATTTATTTGCAAGATTTCATAGTCAAAGTATGCTGCTATCGCAAGCATAATTTAAATAGATTTAAGAATTATCATAGGAGAAAACATCTCGTCATAGTCATTATTATAATGTTGATGATATCTCTTGGCAGCCAGATGAATTTTACAGGTCTCTATCTTTCTGTCTGTGCCTCTTTTTCTTTTGAAAATCCACTTGCATCCTATGAATTTTACTCCTTTAGGTGGATCAACTAATATCTATACATCATTGATCTTCATGGATTTTATTTTAGACTTTATGACTTTAAGCCACTTATCGGAGTTAGATCTCTGCATGACATCTATATAGGTGATTGGATCCTCGTTGTTCTCATCGAATTCAACAAGATCACCATTTTAAACTAAAAAATCATAGTATCTGTCTGACTGATGTGATACTCTATCAAATCTCCTCAAAAATGCCTCTACAATGGGCTTAGGATTTGGTCTAATCAAATTCGATTTAGTAGGTTCAGTTGTTGGTGTCGGTTCTTCTACTTATCGAACTTCATCAAGCTCAACTATAGTGGCATTTGTTTCTACCCCAAGAAATTCCTTTCTCAAAAAGAGTATCCTAGGGCTGATGAATATCTTTTGTTCGTCAGTAAAGTAGATATAATACCTCTTAATTTTTTTTGGATATCCAATAAAAAAATATTTGTTAGATCTAGGTCTGAGCTTGTCTATTTTTAAATACTTGACATAAACCAGACACCTCCAAATTTTAAGGTATGAGAGTACAGGCTTACGGTTTGTCCATATCTCATAAAGTATTTTATTTACATACTTATTCGGAACCCCATTGAGTATATAATGGGCTGACTCAAGTGCATATCTCTAAAAGAAGATCGACAGACTGGCAAAGTCCATCATCGATCGAACCATATCTAACAGGATTTGATTTCTCTTTTCCGACATTCCATTATGCTGAAGTATCTCAGAAAGTATCCATTATGAGAGAATCTCATTCTTTTTTAGATATATCAAAAACTTACTGGAGAGGTATTCACCTCCTCAGTCAGATCGAAGAGTTTTAATACTATTTTTAATTTATTTCTCAACCTCATTATATAATCATTTGAAATGTTCAAACGATTCAAACTTATGCGATATAAAGTAGACATACCCATATCTAGATAGGTCATTAGTAAATGTGATGAAGTAGTAATACCCATCTTTAACATATGTGTTCATAGGTCCACATACATCAATATATACGAGCTTAGAACTTTATTGGCTCGTTCATTTTTTTCAATGAAAGGTGACTTGATCATCTTTTCAAGAAGACAAGACTCACAGATTGACAATGATTCACAATAATTGACATCGAGGATTTTCTCTTGAGTCAACCTGTTTATCCTGTTTTTGTTAATATGGCCTAGCCTACAAAGCCAAAGGTCGGCATCTATAACATTTTAACTTAGAATATTTATTTGACATGTACATTACACTAACAGATCGTGATAAAATATAAATATCATAATTCATTTGTTCATTCATCATAGTAACACCATTCATAATGATATCACAATGATTATTTTTTATTAAAATTTTTGACAATCACTCAAGATAATTACATAAAAGTTAAAAACAAGCTTGACAATTGTTAAAGTTAGAACTGAAACTGATCTTCCATCTCCAATATTCAGGAATCTCTCGCTGTCTTCAAATCTTCTACTAACCTAAAATCTCTGCAACGAATTATAAATATTAATAGAACTATCAGTATCTAATATCCAGATCATAGTATTACAATTAGAGAAGTTGCAAGGTGTTATCATATAATTACCTTGACCAACAACTGATTATTTTTTTCTCTTATTCAGCCTATTTGGCTCAAGAGAGATAGTATTGAGGATAATTCCTATTCCAGTAATCCTGCTTCTTATAGTAGAAGTACTCTATCTGACTCTGATCGGACTTGGACTTCTTGGTCTGACTGGACATAGACATCCCAACATGTTGTATCTTCTTATTTTTATTTTTTTTCTTTCTTAAAGGGATAACATCCTGCCGACAAAGATCCTCCCACTAAATTCATCAATTTCTTATGGAGCTGGTAATCCTTCTCAAAAGTCTACAGCAACTCCAGCAAATCATGGTAGTTGACTATAGGTTTCATCATTCTATAATGACTGAGAAAGGATAGGTAGGACTTGGACAGAGAGTTCAATATCGCATCTTTTTCAAAATACTCATGCAAGAAAAAGTCAAGATTGCTTAGGCACTCAATCTATTTGATCATGTATAATACATGATTAGTGACCAATATCCTCGTGTTCATTCGTGTGTTAAAGATGGCATAACTAGTCTTGTGCCTCTCAACATCATCGGGAGTATCGAAGGATTTGTTCAACACTTATAACATCTCCTATAGTTGAGCATCCTTGAACTTGTGGTTGAACTCATCATTCATGACTACCTGCATGATGCAACGCACCATGGTACGGTGTTGAGCCACTTCTGATAAGAATCTCGGATCGCACCGTGTGCGTTCGGGGCAAGCTTCTCCGATGTCGAATCTATAAGCACGTACAAGATCCACTTATCTCCAGGACTATCTTCAATTTTTGATATCAGCTATTGAAATTAGACCCCATAAGTTTATCACTATCCAATAGTGATCGGAGAGACAAAGTGATAGCCATAACTGAAAGAAAAATAAAAGCCTAATTAGTATATGAATTATTAAAGCCTAAAGACTTAGACTTTAGTCTAATAGTTCTCCCACTATTTTATATGAATTGGTAGCCTCTACTTTCAATTCGAAGAATTATATTAATTTCTTAGCAGGTACTAGAATCCACATAGATTGCATACAGGCCCGAGTTTGCTCGACCAACCCATGTGCACCTATGGGTAGGTTCTTAACCAATTATTTTTTTAAATAATTTTTAGTAATTAGTTTTACCCCAGGTATCATTTCAGCAGGTGTTTATGCTTCCACTGAAAATTTTGATTAGATCCAATCATTAACATGACCATACTCAGTACATCTAACTAACGAATGATTAGGTCTCAGTTTGCTTGACCAACCTGACCACCTATCGGAGAGACACGACTGAGTTATCATATTTTGAATGATAATTTCAATAGCAGATAAGTACCAGGCATTTACATCTCTAATAATTATCAGACTAATGAACCCATTATTATCCACCTTAGTGGGAGGCTATGATCTAGTTATCACTATAACTATTTTATTTTAGAGATCTAATAATTTAAAAAATTTAATTAATATATTTTAGAAGATAAAGAAGAGATCAACTAGTAGTCAATAATCATTCCACTGATTTCATCAAGTCATTGAATTAGACTAGAGACAAGCCGATCAAATGGCACCTAAATTAGTCATACTAATTAACCTATGTAGCATGGGTTAGCTTGAATCAATGAGCAACCTAATCAAAAGCTGATTGACCACATTGACCCGGTGAGTGAGATCGATGGGAGGGTTTGCTAAAGCTTGTCTTAGACACCATCAAAATGATCAGGTAAGTGGGTTTCCAATTAAAAACCATCGATCCAGATGTCATACTTGCCTTAGACACCAATTAGTTTATCAGTTCTAATTTTGTCTGTCAAAAGACTTGGGCTCGATCATCGAGCTAGGATCAGATCTATTTGGTCTAATCAAAGACATGGACTTGACCAACTACAACTATTGTATTTGATCTAGAAAAATCCTAATTTAATCTAATTTGATTTTTGATTAGATTTATCTATTTAGTCTATTAACTTTTTGATTCTAACCCTAGGTCTAATCCAATTAAAAGAGATCTAATCCAAGCTAACCCATTATTTCATGTTTCATGAAAATATCATTAGATCTTAAATTCATAATTCTAGATCTAAATATTCATCTCTTAATTCTCAATTAAGTGTAGTATTAACATGAGTTAAGATTATTAATTAAAATCATTTCAATTTATAAAATAATTTTATAAAATTTTCATACAAAATTTTCTATTCATAAATATGAGTCGACCCCATCCTAGAATGAGTCGACTCACTGTGATGAGTCGACTCGTTCTCAAATAGAGTCGACCCCTTGTGATAAACAGAAAGCATCAATTTCAACCTACGGAGATTGAGTCGACTCATCTAAAAATGAGTTGACTCCAATCAAGGATGAGTCGGATGAGTCGAGTCCAATCAAGGATGAGTCAACTCATCAAGGACTGGAGTTGACTCGAATAGAAACTGAGTCGACTCCACAGGCATGCCAGCAATAGATTACTTAGTTCAGATTAGAAAATTTTACATAAACCAGCAATAAAATCAATCATAAATCTTTTTAAATCTTATCTAAGCTTATTTATGATTTCAAATTTTATTTTCAATGATTAGATGTCACTTCTTTTCTTACAAACAAAGTTTGCATAATATACAATAGATCTTAGGGTTTTCAGATCTAGAATTTTACAGAAAACTAAGTTCTCTTCCTTTCATGGTTCTTCTTCATAGGATATAATCACATGGCACCCTTATATACTATAAGAGAATCTCATCAAATGAAAAGTGAGGATCTTTAAACTCTACTTGCTCTTATGATCAGACAGGCCTGATGACCAACCCAATCAGAGTACTTTGCTACTTGGATATCTAATCTAATATTACATATGAGACTGATCAAATATCAGATCTAAATGTAAAAATATTTAGACCAAATCTAAATAATAGAAAATCAAATTTAAAACTACATGCATATATATACATGTTATAATGAACCTAGTGCTTTGATACCACTGTAAGAAAACTGTAAGCATTTTATGCATGCATTTTTAAAAATTTTTGGTGAAAGTATATCAGATTAAACTATTTAATCTTATTAGCATACTATAGATCAGATCTAAAACATCTATACTAGGATCTATAATATGATATAATATATATATATAAATCTGAAAATGAAAAATCAACAAGCATGATCATATCATCGCATGCAGTAGATCATATCTACAACAAGTATGAGTTTAAAATCCATCATCTGAGTGCGAGTAGCTGATCTCCATAATTGAATCTCATGGAACTAGGATCCTACTAGTTGTTCGTAGCCGCACAAGATGTCCGACCTCTATGGATTATCCACTCGAAGTCCTGCATTGATCGATCTTTCTAGAAGTGCTAGCTCGTGCGAAGACTTTATAGACGACTGATCCGTACGTCCTCTTCTGATCACACGGGCTCTTCTGGATGTGAGAAGAAGGCTTAGGAGGAGGCAAGGTGGTGGAATAAAAAGATGAGAAGACTCTCTCAAATTTTCTTTTTCTCTTCCCTTAAAACCCTAGTCAGAATCCTAGGGTACCCACCCAGAACCTCATGCCCAAGAGGAATCAGATATCCTCTATTTCATGCACAGAAGGCCCACCCCCTCTCACTGATTTTCACCCCACACTCTAATTATTTTCATGATAATTCACCTTTATTTTGTCGCACAAAACAAACCCCTTCTTAAGGGTGGCATGGAGATTGGATAGGATAAGATAATCACTGGGTAGTTTAGTTTAAATTCAAACCAACTTTAAATTCAAAGCTTAACTAACCAATCTCTTATCCAAAAGGAGCATTGAGAAGTGACGAGTTTTATTTTTGGGTGTGAGAAACTCCACACAAATCAAAATTTGAATGAACATAAGAACGATGTGGAGATAAGGTGGCGCTAAGGTTCAAATTCAAATCCATTTGAACTTATTTCAATCCAATTTGGTCCTAAACTCAATCAAATTAGGTTAGATCCAATTAGATATCAGAACCTAATCTAATTAGGTACTAAACCAACTCACTTAAATTCTAATTCAATTAAAAATTAATCAAGTTCAAGTTTTGATCAAATCAGGAATTAAATACCTTTAGCAATTAGGTCATCTCATAATCTAATCGGATCAGTCCTATTGAATCCAATTCAATTAGACTTGATCCAAACCATATTGCTCAATCAAATTAGGCTAATCAATAATCTAATTACTAATTAATTTTCCTTAATTTACTAATCCTTAGTAAATTATTTCATTATAATTTTTGCATAAGATCAATCATCAATCATATGGATGATTGTACCCTCAAATAATTTTTAATCATTGATTAGCCATCTGATTAGACAGAAATTTTTTTTGAGTGTGATCCTATGGGTTTGAACCTAAGTCGGCAGCATTGGAATAGATTTATATATTAATCGAAGTGACTATCTAGCAATAGTACCCGACGTTCGGATAGGCCGAATGATTGCAAAGCAATATTCAAGAATCCTGACATATGATTATCATATAATTCATCCCTTTGACCCTTAATACTTAGGATAACTTCAGAGTAAAACTGTCAACTCTTAATAAGTACGTCCATAATGTGTCTCAACCTCATAAATCCTGTGACTCCTCACAAGGACTACCTTGGTCAAGGTTTTATTGAATTAAAATACAATATAGCACTATCTCCTGAAATCAGGAGTGGTAAATCCCATCTTGACTCATGTACCAACTTCGTAAGCACTTGCTATGCCCAAAAATCTTCTGTCACTGAATTAAAAATTCAGATAGTCCGACATCAAAGCATAGTGAGTTGCTTGTAAGTCATCGTGGTGATCTCAGGTCAGAGGAACACTTATATCCAATAGCTCGTGATGTTATTGTTGGGACACCATGATTATCAAATTAAGTTTAATTTTTAAAAAATATTAAAAATATATAAAAAATAATGAGTCTGGTCAAATCCACAAAGAAGACAGTGCTGATTTGAAATCTTTAATTTTTATAAAAAAAATTAAGAAAATAATTTGAATTAAAAAATAAAAATTAAAAGTATAAAAAATAAACTTGATACTAGCATCTACTATTTAGATTCTAGCTTCTACTTGCAATAAAAATAAAGAATATAAATTTAAAAAATATAAAAATAAATTGATACTAAGATCTACTAACTGGATCTTAGCATCTATTTGCAATAAAAATAAAGACCAAAAATTTAAAAATATAATAAAATAAATTTTATATTAATTAAAATTAAAATTTAATTATAAAAAAAATTAAAAAATAATAAAATAAAATAAAATTATAATAATAATTTAAAGTTGATCAGTACAATCTCATCAAAAAGATGGTTGATGACCTCTCCTTCTTTTTTTGTACTCCATGGAGCGAACTGGGCTTCTTTCCTTTTTCTCTTTGGATCCCTACACTTTTTTCTATTTTTTTATTTTTTTCTTATTTTTTCTAGTATCTCTCTGCCTATTCTCTTGTTTCTAGACCTCCTTATTTATAGGTGATTTTTTTTCCTTTTTTTGATCGAAAATGGAGTCCCAAAAGTCATTAAAAATATGTCCAACCCGCGTCATAGCTTCTTGGTCATCGGATCTATGTTCAATGCTCCAGATCAGTCCAAAAATTATCGCATCAAGCCTCATCTCTATCAAAATTGATATCAGTCATTCGATCATTCCTTGGATTGAATTCAGACCGTTGGATCATGCGTCAGATCTCCTATTCGAAGTCAGGATAAATGGCAGCCATCGGATCATGCCTGAGATTGATTCTGGACCATCGATTAGTGCTCAAAAATATCTCTAGTTTAGTTTTCTGGATTAGCAACAACCACAACCATCCGATCTTGCCTTAGATTTGTCTTGAGCCATTGGATTGCGTAAAGGATGTGGGCCACCACCGCTGGACATGGGAAGGAGCGGTTTCGACCATCTGATCAAGTGTTTAGCATGATCTCAGCCGTTGGATCGTACAAAAACTAGCCGCTCTCCCATGGACCACGATAAAGATTGATGAAACTGTACTGTGGACCGCACCCCTGATTCCATGGACTGGTCGGTTGGTCCATTGTACATCGAAGGCTTTTTAAAATAATTTTTTGGATATTTTTGCTTGATTTTTTTTTGAATTTTATGCTTGAAAAATAGAAAAAAATAAAAATTAATTTTTTTATTATTTTAATACTTAAATTACTCAATTAGCTTGACATCTATTTTTCATAAATATGCTCTAATTTTATATTTTTTTAAATTATTTATTTTTATAAAAAAATTTAATTTATTTATGAAATTAAGATTTCTAGAAGATGTTAGCACTATTAATTATCTAAAAAATATTTAAAATAAATATATAAATATACGACTTATCACACCCTCCAACTTACTCATTGCTAGTTCCTTAGCAATGTAATAAAAGTATCACCATGTTTCATTAAGATCCTCCTTTACAAAAATAGATCTAGGATTGAAAATCATTTAATAAGTATCGCCAATTAAGTATTAAGTTTTGAAAGTAAATTTCATAGTCAGTACAATTAGAAACTTTCTTAGAATTCATCTAAAGATCTACAGTACTTGTGCTTATAATGGCTAACTTAGCATTTGGGTGCTAGCTTGTGAAGGATAAATGTATATTCTCTAATCATTTATTTTGGTTAATTTTCTATATACCTTTAAATTAAGCTCATAAACTATGGTAGCTTTCACACTGCTTCTCTCTTTTTTTTTTAGTGCTGAGCATCTTGGCCTTTCCTCCATCGTTTGATGTGAACCTCAATATTTGACTTAGGTGCAGAGATCCAGTTACTAAGCTTAGGACAATCCACATATACTCTATATTTTATACTTTTATTTTAGACAAGTTGCTCTTTTTTCAAATTTAATTTTTTTAATTGAAGTATATATCAATCATCAATTTTAAATGATAATTGAATCTTCAGTTGACCTTACAATCAACATCTACTTTGCCTTATCAGTGTACATGAGCAATTGAAAGTGCTGATAGCTTTTAGGTAACCTAAGTAGGTTGCTAAAAGTCTGACCAACTAATCTATTTCTTAACTCACTATAGTCATTAGCAAATACTTTTTTACTACTATTATTATTATTTTTAATCTATTTTGCTCAGAATTTTCTTTCTTGACACATGGTTTATTCAAAAAAACTTTTTTGTAAAAAGTTTTTCAAAATATTTTCAATTTTTTTTAAATTTTTCAAAAAAATTTCAAGAGATTTTTCTACCCTCCAACTTAAATGCCATTGTCCCTAATGGTATAAACAAATCAAAAAAATAAATTCAAACTATGAGAATGAAATGAAAGGTATAGGGAGAGAAATAATCTGAAAAGAGGCACTCATCATCAATATAAATATATTTTTTAATATTTATTTAATATTATACTGTTATTGAGTATCTTAATCTCTTAAGCTTTCTGTCTAACCCATATAGTGAGTTTTCAGTCAATAACTTTCGAACCAGATGGCAATAGGGCATTAGGTATAAAATAACCTTCGAATTTACTTGCTCGAATTAAATAGGCTCCGAGTTAAAACTAGCTTTGCAATAAAGCTTCTTTATCCTTCATATCTTTTGACGTAAAACTCAATGCTTGCTTAAACAAAGAGACCTGGTTACTCAGCATGAAGTTCTTAAATTTTTTTTTTAATTTTTATTTTTTTGTATGAAGAAACATATAGTTATCCTACACAAGCTCATAAGAAGTAAACTCTTCTTTGATGCTAGTAGAAGGAATTAAAACTGCTCATAGAAAAAATATTTATGTTCAAAACTTAACTCTTTATCGAGTTTTTTTAATACTTGATCCATCGATATCTCACAAACTCTTTGGTCTGTGCATCAATTTTTTTTAAAAAAAATACTTGGTTCAACTCGATTCTTAAGTATAATCACGTGCTTAAATGCTAAATACTAATTTACTGAAGGATGTAATTTTTTTTTATTATTCTCTCCCTCCAACTTAATTGATATTGTCCTCCATAGAGTAGAAAAATAAAAAGGTGCAGATAAAGAGGAAGAAAAAGAGAGATGTCATCTGACCCAAAAATCTTTTCAAAATTAGTTCTTCCCCTAACTTAGCCAATATTGTTTTCAAATTCTTACAAAAGACACTAAGCAAGACTCGATTAACCTAAACAAAATATAAAAGATATCAAAAAAAAGTTGGGTTGCCTCCCAAAAAGTGCTAAATTTATCATTTTCAGTCAAACATAATATAGATTCTATCTATCCTATGTCAAATATTAGATTGATAAATTTTAATAATTTTAGATTGCCAATCTCAGGAAGATGGCCTATGATCTCTTTATTGATAAATTTTAGTATTTTATTACCAATCTTCAAAAAGTAGTTTATGTCTCCGTTCTTAGTCAGTTTCATCTTTCTAATATTAAGAAGATAATTTATAAACTCATTCACAGACTCTTGTTTATTGAAAATTTTTTCTATTTATTTTTTTAAAATACTCATAAATTGAGTTTTTTGATTAGGAGTTGAGTTTGATGTAATGGATACCAAAAGAGTATCACTTGATTCTAAACATATGTATTCAGATGTGATCAAGAGCGACTTCAGTTCTGGAGTAGGTGATGATTTTAGAGAGGAAGAACCAGCTTTTAGGACTGAAGAAAATGAAACTCGTGATTTATATATCTCGGATAACTCATTCGTTGTCTTCTTCCCTTTATATTTCTCACTCAGATTAGAACCAGCATCAGTACCAATTTTGGACTCAGGTTCTTCTATATGGTTAGTCTTAGAACTAACCTCTTCTTCTAAATTTTCATTTTGGCTAGCATCGATACTAGCCTCTCTCACCTGGTCTTGGTATGGGTTCTTAAGAATCTTACTATTTCTAAGCTAAAAAATTACTTTGGCATTCTCAAATTGAGGATTCTTAGGTGGGACATTAGGTTGATGACTAGGTTCAGATGGTTGGTGGGTGAGTGGATTGTTCTTAAAATTCGATATTGGTTGGCTTGACAATTAACTTAGTTCTCTCCTCATAGTAGACTTAGCTAATTATCCTATTTATGCTTCTAACCTGATGATAGACTATTATTGGATCATAATCAATTGTTTGAGTTGATTAAACCTATCGTCGGTTAGATTGGTCTATTGAGAAGGTGGATATGATGGCTGATTATGATATGATGGCTGGATAGGCTGACTAAGCTAACCTCTATTATAGGTATAATTCTGACATTAGGGCCTATTTTGAAAGCTTGACACATGAGAAATTTGGATCTGAGCTTGAGTCTGTTGAGGTCTCTAAGAAAAATTAAGGTGGTTCCTCCAACTTGGATTATATGTATTTGAAAATGGATCACTAACAGGCTTGGAGTAACCTTGGGCAGCTTGAACTTATTCTTAGATGAAAGATGAAAATTATGCAGTCGTGGGATATTTACTTACATGATGGGTTGGGCTAGCACAAATCTCCTGATAATTGGGAGGTGGTGTGTATTGTGCAGGAGATTATTGATCTAAGATTAGAAATTGATCTAACTTCTAGGCAAAAAGATTGACTTTATTTATCAGGTTGAAGTCAGTCTTAGAACTAGAGTCTGATTGTTTGATCTCAAAGATTTTTGTCCATTTTTGGTGAGGGATCGACCTTTCACAGGAAGATAATAAAGTATGGTTGATTGAATTTTCACTCAAAGTTTCAAACAAGGTATAGGCTTTATTCTCACTCTTACTCATAAATACACCTTCACAAGATACATCTACCATCTGTCAATATTAGTCTCCTAAATTCTCATAGAAAGCTTGAACAATTTGCCACTTAGGTAGACCATGGTATGGGCATTTTCTAAGAAGTTTCTTAAGTCTCTCTGATGATTTATGAATTTGTTCTCCTAGAAGCTGAGCAAATCGAGTGACAGCTCACCTCATGGTGTTGGTTCGACCTAGAGAATAGATTTTCTTAAGAAATTTGTGCTGCAATTCTACCCAAATTTAGATTGGTCTCCCTATTGTGCTAAGCCAGTATTTGGTTTTATCCTTAAGTGAGAAGGAGAATAGGGTCAGTCTAAGTGCATCAAAAAAATCTTGGATCTTTATCATGGAATAAATTTTTAAGAACTCATCTAAATGCTCGTAAGGATCTTCATTGGTATTCTTATAGAAAGATGGAAGCATCTGGATTATGGTCGACTTGATCTCATAATGGCTTGTAGGAATATTAAGTAAGTGGATACAAGTCGATGGGTTGTAGGTAGAAAGAATAAAGTATTCCTTCATCTGCCTAGGTGGTTTAGTCATTTGATTATTAGGTTTAACATAGATTCGCTATTCAATTTTAGGATTGGGTTCAACTAGGTCAGAAAAAAGATCTCCTACCATGCATGTACCAGTGCATACCCTAATTTGTATGGTTCAGATTTTTTTAATATTTTTTATTTTTTTTAATGCAAGCAAGTTAGCAAATAATTAAACTTAGACACCTATAGATTTTTTAGACCTAATAGCTTGATGTAGAGTGGCTCAGCCTAGATGCAAGTTGGGTCTGTTCTCACTTTCTTCAACTAGCTAGGTAAGAGGTGGGGCCGTGAGAGTCCCCTCGTTGCTTATCTTAGACACCAATTGGATTGGCTAGATAAACTAACGGAACCAATTATATAACTACGAGTCTACTTAGGCTTAACCATTTTAACCTCTTGCCTTAGATAACAGTTTCAAGGATGAGTCCAAACTTACTTTGCACTTGACTTCACCATAATACTCGAACTGCACTCAATTGATCCTAAGGGTCAACGTCTACTGAATTTTAATTAGGCTTGTGTTAATATAGGATGTTGGTTGGTTATTTTTGAACTAAGAAAGAGTGATGAAATCTCCATCTTATCTTGTTAATGGGTATTGCTTTTAAATTATTTTGATATGAATATGCACAACCAATTTCAAACAAAAGGTTCTATGCAACTAAAGTAGATGAATGAAACTAATTAAACTTGAAAGCTTATCTTATCTCCAACGATCACTAAAAGTAAATCTAAGATGATGAATGCTCTATACAATTAAGTTTCTACTCTTGTCATGTATTTTTTTATTAGGTTTATGTGCGTGACTTTTAAGTTAATTTGAAAAAAAAAATAACTATTACTAAAAAAATAAAAAACTAGGATTAAGATTGATCTCACCAATTTGAAGCTTTTTATTCTTTTCTCTTTTCTTTTTTTCCTTTTTATTTTTTTATAAAAAAGTAAAAAATAAAAAAAGTTAATAAGCTATATTCATAAGAAAATCAAAGAAATCCAACATTAAAATTGGTGCCTTTCTTGACAACGGTGCCAAAAATTAATAACATTGCGATGTTGTCAGTAGGATACTGTGATTATCAAATTAATTTTAATTTTTAATAAATATTAAAATATATAAAAAATAATGAGTTAGATCGAATTCACAGAGAAGATAGTGCTGATTTTAAATCTTTGATTTTTATGAAGAAAAAAAAAATTGAGAAAGTAATTTAAATTAAAAAATAAAAATTAAAAGTGTCAAAAATAAATTTGGTGCTAGGATCTACTATTTAGATTCTAGCTTCTACTTATAATAAAAATAAAGAATAAAAATTTAAAGAGTATAAAAATAAATTGGTACTAAGATCTACTAACTAGATCTTAGCATCTACTTACAATAAAAATAAAGAGCAAAAATTTAAAAGTATAATAAAATAAATTTTATATTAATTAAAATTAAAATTTAATTATAAAAAAAATTTAAAAAATAATAAAATAAAATAAAACTATAACAAAGATCTAAAGTTGATTGGTACAGTCTCATCGAAAAGATGGTTGATGACTTCTCCTTCTTTCTTCGTACTCCATGGAGCAAATTGGACTTCTCTCATTCTTCTCTTTGGATCTTTACACTTCTTCTTATGTTTTTTATTTTTTTGATTATTTTTTTTGCTTATTCTCTTGTTTCTGGACCCCCTTATTTATAGGTGATTTTTTTTTGGTAGAAAATGGAGTCCCAAAAGCCCTCAAAAACGTGTCCAACCCACGTCATAGCTTTTTGGCCGTCGAATTTGCATTTAATGCTCCAGATCAGCCCAAAAATCACCACATCAAGCCTCATCTCCATCGAAATCTATGTCAGTCATTCGATCATTCATCATATTGAATTCAGACTGTTGGATCGTGCTTCAGATCTCCCACTCAAAGTTGAGATACATGGCAGCCATCGGATCACACTTGAGATTGATTTTGGACCATCGATCAGTGCTCAAAAATATCTTTGGTTTAGTTTTCTCAATCGACAATGACCACAGCCATCCGATCTCATCTCAGATTCATCTGGAGCTGTTGGATCACACAAAGGATGTAGGCCACCACTGCTGGATATGGGAAGGAGTGATTTCTACCATCCAATCAAGTGTTCAGTGTGATCTCAACCATTGGATCGTATAAAAACTCAATCACTCTTTCATGAACCATGACAAAGATCGGTGAAACTGTGTTGTGGACTGTGGCCCTGATTTCATGGATCGATCGGTCAGTCCATCATGCATTGAAGACTTTTTAAAATAAATTTTTGGATATTTTTGCTTGATTTTTTCTTGGATTTTATTTTTGAAAAATAAAAAAATATAAATTAAATTTTTTATTAATTTTTTAATTATTTTGGTGCTTAAATTGCTCAATTAGGTTGACATCTATTTTTTTATAAATATATTTTAATTTTATATATTTTTTAAAATTATTTATTTTTATAAAAAAAATTAATTTATTTATAAAATTAGGATTTTTAGGAGATGTTAGTATCATTAATTATCTAAAAAATACTTAAAATAAAGTGCTCTTAACAGTAGAGTGCTCTACAGTTGGATCACGTTCAGTATGACGCACTCTTACATCTCACCTGTATGTCATATCAGTGTCTCCACACTCCTTGGTTATGAGGACAACCAATGCATATGGCACACAACATCCTATACTTGATAATCGCTATCATCCTAGTAATAGCGTATCATTTGGTCGTGAATAAGTTTAAGAACTTAACGATAAATCTTCCTTTATCGATTAAAATAGTCCTAGAAACTTCATCATATAAGAGTTCATAATAGAAAGATGTACACAATATGATGAAATAGCCAAATAATTTTTATTAATAACCAATTCATATATAATTTACAAACAATGAGCTCAACCGTCAACAGATTGACGATTGGCTTTAGGACATGATTCCCAATACCAACCTCATTGGGCATCATCTTATGCCTCATCTTTTGCTCTGAGAGATGAGACAGAGGATTTACAGTCGCATAAACATGTGTATGGTTCTCCATCCATTACACCATTATCCACACCTCCTGCACAGGCATAGGTACCCATTCTCAAACTACAGAAATTGGTAAGTATAATTACTCAGACTGTTGCTACTGTCGTAACTTGTACTCATGGTGTACAGTCTCAAAGCTCAAATAGAGAGAAATTTTGAAAGAGCTAGAAATTTGGGGGCAATAGAATTTTTGGGTACTACAGATCCAATAGGGATAGAAAACTGAATCTAAAAAATGGAGAGGGTGTTTGCATTAATGAAAAGTACTGATGAGCAGAAGGTGAGCCTTGCTATCTTTCTACTAGAAGGTTAGGCTTGACATTGATGGAAATCCTATATCGATAGGCAATCACAAGGTTATGTTATCTCTTGGGATGATTTCAGAAAGGAGTTTTACCAGCAGTATTACTCGGTTGTATATCAGGATCAGAAGAGGTGAGGTTTCTCAATTTGACACAGTGGAGAATGATGGTGGTTGATTATGAAACCAAGTTTGCTGAGCTATCCCATTTTGCTCCAGCATTTATAGTGGATGAAAAGAAAAAATATTGATTGTTTCAGGATGGATTGCGTCTAGAGATTAAGGAAAAAATAAAGATGCATAACTATAGTAGTTTTGCAGAACTAGTTGTGGGAGCTATTAGGATGGAGAAAATTAAGAAAGAGTTTTATAATCATAAGTAGGAAAGGGGTAAAAGAAGTGCACAAAAATTCTCCATGGGTACAAGAGGAAGTCAGTCATCAAAGAAGGTTGAAGTATTTAGACTGCCTAATTAGAATTTTAGAGCATCAGTAGAGCCAAGCATGGGTTATTTTGCTTTTACCAATTCGAAACAAAAGAGAATAGAACAAAGGGTTGTGCCATAATCAGTAGGAAGCAAAGTCATAGGAAGGAGGGAGGATCAGGGCAACTTTAGTTGGGATGCCAGTCTAGTTACTACTTCACTAAGATAAGTCTCTCAATGTGGTATTTGTGGAAAGTTCCATCATGGATAATGTAGAAGTAGGTCTAGAAGATGTTTCAGATGTGGTCAAAGAGATCATCAGAGGAAGAACTGCCCTAACAAAGCTTCAGCTAGGGGTCTCCCACCAAAGTCAAATGCTCTATAAAGATTTCTGACCAGGGGTGACAATTATATTACTAATGTACAAGCAAGTAAGGTGGAGACTGATACCAATGGGCAGGATGCTGTGTGAGCAAGATCGAGCATTGAACCAATAGTGGTGATAGGAGGCATAGGTTACTCTTAATGTGGTGTCAGGTATGATATCTATGTTGGAAAATACATCCTAAAGCCAATTTTTTGATGATTATGTTAATTATAAATGTATATAAATTGATAAATAATAAAAGTTATTTGATCTTTTTCATCACAAGATTACATCTTCTAACGAACTCTTATGTTGTGATGAAGTCCTTAGGATTACTTTGATCGATAAAGGAGGATTTATTGCATAGTCCTTAAATTAGTTCGCAATCAAATGATACGCTATTACTAGGACGATAGCGATGTCAAGTGTAGGTCGTTGTGTACCATATGTATTTGTTATCCTCGTAACAAAATAGTGTAGAGACACTGGTATGGCATACAGGTGAGATGTAAGAGTACATCATCACTGAACATGACCAACTATGGAGCACTCTACTGTCAAGGGTAGCTCATGAAGGATATAGGTATAAGTGTCCCTTCGACCTGAGATTATCATGGTGACTTGCAAGCAACTCACTGTACTTTGATGCTAGACTAACTAAATTTTTAATTTAATAATGAAAGATTTTTGGGTACAGTCAAGTACTTATTAAGTCAGTGCATGAGTCAAGATAGGATTGATCCCTCCGAATTAGTAGGAGTTAATATATCAATGGATTTCAATTTAACAAAATCTGAGATCGAATAATCCATGTGATGAATTTGAAAGATTGAAATACAATGTGGATGATTTATCTAGGATTGATAGTTAAATCCTAGGTTATAGTCAAGCATTAGGATCAAAGAGATAAATTATATGATAACCATACATCAATATGTTCTTAAATGTTGCTTCACCTTCATTCGACCTATCCAGATGTCGGATCACCATTGCTAGATGGTTACATCGATTGATTTAGAAATTTATTTCTATGCTATCGACTTAAGTTTGAACTTATGGGATCACACTCAAAAGAAATTTCTGACCGATCATGTGGCTGATCAATGATTGAGAATCGTTCAAGGGCTTAATCATCAATTCGATTGATGATTAACCTTATACAAAAGTTATAATAAATTTATTCATCAAGTATTAGTGAATTAATAAAAAATTAATTAGTAATTAGATTGCTAATTAGCTCAATTTGATTGAGCTAGAAAGATTAAATAAAATCTAATTAAATTAGATTCAATTAGGTTTGACTCGATTAGGTTATGAGATGACCTAATCGCTTAGAGAGAAATATCTCTGATTTGATTAGGACTTTGATTCAATCAATTTTTAATTTGATTAAAATTTGATTAAAAATTTATAAATTTAATTAGATTAAGTTTTATGTATTTTATTTGGGCTAAATTAGATGTGATTTGGTTTGGATTCAAATAAGAAAATAAAGAGTCCATATAGGATTGGACTCTTCCTCCCCATGTGCCTCCCACTTTGATGCCATCCTTCTTCATATTGAAATAGTTTCTGCATGAAATTTTTTTATGCCAAAGAGTCCTTTCTCTTCTCTATCTTACATCCAAATTTGGATAGATCAAATTTTAAATGGTATGTTCAAATTTGATTTGAAATAGGATACCATATAGATAATGTTTGACATTATCTCTAAGGCCGTGCCACCAACTTATTTTTTTCTCCTTATGTGTATGATATTTTGAGGAGATTTTTCATGAGAAATTAGATAAGATCTTGTTCTACCATAAAAAAATAAGAAAGGTGGTGTCCCATATTTTTTTGGGGTGTGTGTTGGCATGAAATTGTGAAGGGAGGTGATATATCATGGAAGAGTCCAAATGTTGTTGGACTCTTCACCCTACCTCCTTACATTCTTAATAAAAAGGGATTTATTTTTGTTACATGCATGTAAGAGATCAGGAAGAGAGCTTTCATGGTGAGGAGCCTTGGGCATTAGTTCTTGGTGTGAAAAAGAGGAGGAGAGTCCTCTCTTTGGGTTAGCACAAAAGCTGAATTCTAGGATTTCTTTTTTATGATTTGGAAAGAGAAAAAAAAATTATTTTCTTCTCCATCTTTCTTCCACCTCTTTATCTTCTCTAGAAGTCCATCTTCAATCTCTAAAAAAATTTTAGAGATTTAAAGAAAAGATCTAGATCAGTCAAGAAGAAGGTCTTCGCACGAGCTAGCATTCTCGAGTAGAGCAATCAGATCGGGACTTCGAGTGGACTTCCCGAAGAGGCTGGATATGTGTGCGGCTGTGAGCAACTAGTGAGGACTCTCTCTACCATGTTCATCAGCAGTGACGATCGTCGATCCATGCTCAGGTATCGAGTTCTGAACTTACATTAGAATTAGATGTGATCTACTACTTACATCCATGCATGCAGATTTTATCATGTGATTATTTTAAATTTTATATACAACATATTATGTCATAGATCCTAGAGTAGGTTGATTTGATGATTAGATCATATGTATGTTAGATTAATTTAATTAATCTAATTATCTTATGGTGTAATTTATTCAAAAAATTTTTGAAATACATACATGAAATCACTTACGTTCACCAACAGTGGTATCAGAGCCTAGGTTCGTTATGACATATTATATGTGCATATTAAATCTAAATTTTAATTTTATTTAGATCTGATATATGATATTTTTATCTGAATTTAATTAATAGTCGATTGTACAAACTGATATAAGGTTGTTCTGCTGTAGGGTTTATCCCTTACAGTGAATAGGTTGTCCTAGTTTGTACTGATCGTTAATAAAATCTGATTTTATATGCTGTATGTGATATTTATGATCTGATTTAGATATGATCTAAGATTGTGATCAGATCTGATAAAATATAGATTAGTTCTAAATTCAAGCATATATGATATGTGATTAGATTAGATGGTCCGATTAGTAAATATTTGGATTGGGTTGATCGTCAGGCCGTTCGATCGTCAGAGCAAGAAGGATCTAAAGGCCCTCTCTTTTCATTCGATGGGGTGCTCTTATGGCATGTAGGGATGCCATATGATTAGATCCCAGGAAGAAGAACATGAAAGAAAAAACTTATTTTTCTATAAAATCTTAGATCTTGAAACCCTAAGTTTGATGTATGTGATACAAAGTTGTATGAAAATAAAATATCTAATCTATATGATTAAAATTATTTTAATCATAAAAAAATAAAATTTTAAATCATAAAAAATTTTAAATATGATCTAAAAGGTGTTTATGATTGATTTTATTTTAGCATTATGTAAGATTTTTTAGGTCTGAAACATGCTCCCACAATTACTGAGCTAATCTAATTTTGAACTGAGTTGATCCAGTCTCCTTGTGTAGCTGACTCAATGTTAATTGAATTGACCTAGTTTCAGAATAAAAACTTTTTGTATAATATTTATTATAAATTATTTATAAAATAAAAAAGTTAAAATTATTTCTAACCTAAATCTAAACCTATGTTGATACTGAAACTTGATTAAGAATTAAGTATAGAATCAATTAGATCTAGAATTGTGAATTAAAGATCTAATGTCATTCGTATAAAATATGAGAGTATGGGTTAGGTCAAATCAGATCCTTTTAATTAGATTAGATCTAAGGTTAGAATCAAAAAATTAATTGATCATGTAGAGAAATTGATTAAGTCTAACCAAATGTTGAATTAGATTAATTAGAGTTTCTCTAATACAATAGTTGTAGATAGTCAAGTCCATGTCTTTTATTAGATCAAATGGACCTTGATGTGGCCCAGTGGTTGAATCAAATCATTAGACTGGTCAAATCAAAACTAATTAACCAACTGATGTCCAAGATAAGTTTGACATTTTGATCGATAATTTTTAATTGAGAGTAGCTTACCTAGATATTTCGATGGTGTCTAAGGCAAGCTTAGCAGATCCTCCCACCGATCTTACTTACCTGATCAATTTAATAAATTATATCTTGATTAGATTGCTAAGTGATTTGAGTTGATCAATATCATTAAGATTGATCAGTGTGACTGATCTAGGTATCCGTTTGATCAGTATGATCCTAATCCGATTAAATGACTTGATGAAGACAGTGGGAGAATTATGGTCTACTGATTGATCTCTTCTTCTCTTTTTTCTAAATTAATTAAAATTTTTAAATTATTAAGTCTATAAAATAAGCTAGTTATAGGAATAACTAGATCATAGCCTCCCATTAAGGTAAATGGTAATGAGTTTATTATTTTTGATTGATATTGTAGACGCCATCCGTCTGGTATTCTCTCTGAATGATGAAATTATCATTCATCATATAATGACTCTATTGTATTATCTGATAATAGTTTGGTTGATCGAGCTATCCTCGGATCTAATCATTCATTAGTTAGAATCACTTAGCAGGTTCATGTTAATGGTTTGACCTAACCGAAACTTTCAGTGGAGGCCCATTGCCTACTGAAATGAAATTTAGGGCTAAATTAACTACTAAAAATTATTTAGAGAAATAATTGATTGAGAACCTATCCATAGGTGTATATGGGTTGATCGAGCCATCCTCGAGCCTGTATGCAGTATGTGTACATTCTAGTATCCGCTAAGGGATTAAAGTAAACCTATCCATAGGTGCATATGGGTTGATCGAGCCATCTTCGGGTCTATATGCAGTTTATGTAGATTGTAGTATCCGCTAAGGGATTAAAGTAATTCTTCAAATTGAAGGTAGAGGTTACCGATTCATATAAAATAATGGAAAAACTTTTAAACTAAAGTTCAAGTCTTTAGGCTTAATTAATTCATAAATATTGAGGTCTTATATTTTTCTTTCAGTTATGGCTAGATATCCATTGCTCCATTCACCATTTGATAGTGAGTTATTTATAGGACCCGACTTCGATAGATAGTATCGAAAGTTACAAATTGTTCTAGAGCATGAAAGGATCCTAAATATGATCATGGATCTAACACATGATATTTCCACATCCAACATACATGATGTGATCAAAGGCACTTATCAGAGTGGCCAAATGGTCATATCACCATGTGATATTTTTTGAGAGCAGTAAAGAACATGAATTTAGTTGTAAATTCGATGATGCTCATTGAAAGAAAATTTTTCAAATGTTGAAAGAGTTCTTTTGCACCTCTGAAGATGTGTCTTCAGTTGGACAATAATATTTTAAGAAAAAAAAGAAAAAAGGGTACAAAAGAGTCATGCTTGAGCTAAGGAGCCTGAATTGACAAAAGAGTCTAAAGTTAACCTAGTCTAGTAGAGTTTTTTGATCCAAACAGGCTAAGAAAAAAAAAATCAGCAAAAGGTTGCTGACAAGGTATTTATACGATAACACCTTATGCTTTCTCTATCTGTGATACTACTACCTGGATATTGGATATTAGAAGTCCATACAAATTCTTACAACAACTTTAGGTTAGTAGAAAGATTGAAAACCACAAGAGATTCCTAAATGTTGGAGATGGAAGTTATATTCCAATCCTGATTTTAAGAATTGTCGAGCCTATTTTCAATTCTAACAATATCATTTTAGTGATTGTCACTATTGTCTAATAATTTTTATGATATTATTATGAATGATATCAAAATCATGATAGACAACTAACAAATGATATTTACATAGTCTGTTAGTGTACTGTACACAATAAATAAACTCCTTAAAGTAGATAATTATTGGATGTATACCCAAGAAGCCAATCTTGGCTGAGGCATATCATATTATTAGGACATGATTTTATACTTAATGAGCATTTATATTATCATTCATATTTTATATGTCCATAAATTATTTAAAAAATTAACAAGATAATGACATATATTTTCAAAGAGTTGAGAATTTGAGACATGTGTCATTGATGGTTAATTCTTAAATTACTCTTGATCATAGGATCATTATAGGGATGGTGATTGATCTAGATAGACCAGTGTATGGATCACTTTCTTCAGATAAATGAGTCTCGAGTCGTGGTGTAGTGATACTGGAGTAAGAGTGCAGGTGGTTATTAGAGAATAACTAGCATTGAGCGTGACCAACATGAGAAGTCACATGGATGTCTGCTCATTTGTTTGTGACTTTCTCGATGCTGCAGTAGTATGACTAGTTTCGTGACCTGCGGTGCTATAGCTACTCGTAGTGAGGCTGCTGGAGTTTGACTACATATAAATATTGACTCAATAAGTCTTTGTAGTGGATGTTGATGATAGTTGGTCTACTGTAGGAGTAGAGTGTGCACCTAGATGAAATCTATCGATCATAGTAGAGAGAGTAGTCCTATAAAATTTAAGAAGCTGAGTCCTTAAGTCTATGACCATAGCAGTGTGATTGATAAATTTTTTTTTTTATGAGAATCATATATAGACTTGAGCTAGTTGAATTTATCATATGACCGATGATGAGGTTTGACGATTCATCCATGATCTACCATCTAGTCGGGACTCATGATAGAGAGACTGTATCATATGTTAACTGCACCTAGAGGTTCATCACCTTTTATTCTACTGGGTTGTCACTACATACTGTTAGGTATCACTAGTAGATTGTGACACCCACGAGTATCATCTCGATGATCGATGATCTTTGATGGGTAGAGTTGGAATGGTTCCATCCCATTAAAAGAAGTTTTGATGATATTGTAATAAGGATCACAATATATTTCACTATCAGACATAATAAAATCTATGAGGTCACACATAAAGAGACTTTTGATTGATCAGATGATAGAATTGCAATTATGAATCGTGATAGGATTTAATTATTAATTTGATTGATGATTAATCTAATGCAAAAGTTATAATTATGTAACTCGCTAAAGAGTTAGTGAGTTATAGGAGGATTAATTAATAATTAGATTGCTAATTGGCTCAATTTGATTGAGTAATGGGATTGCATCAAGTCTAACTGAATTAGATTCAATTTGACTTGATATGGGTTTGATTTGATCAAGTCTAATTGGGTTATGAGATAATCAAATTGCATAGGAGAATAATTTTTTGTTTGGTTAGAATTTGGGTTTGACCTAATTTCTAATTAGATTAGGATCTAATTAAAGATTTTTAGGTTTCTATTTGGATTAAAAATTCTCATCTTCATGGGTGTACTAAATTCTAACTAGATTAGGATTAAATTGAGTTTGACTCATACAACAAAAGAGAGTCCAAAAGGACCTGGACTCTCCTTCCTCTCATGCACCACACTTAAGCACCACGTCCAAACATAGATGCCGACCTTCCTTGCTATTTTAGCATGAGATATTTCACACCAAAATCAATCCATGCCATGCCTTATTTCCTTCTTGGTGATTAGGTTGGTTTTTAGTTTGAATGAGATTCAAATTGAAACCTATTGATAAGGTTTGTCCTAGTCAAAATCTAGTTTCACCCAAGTTCTAATTGGACACCTTTTAAAAGGGTTTTAAGATGCGTTAAACCACAACTTTTTGTGCATGGAAGGGTTCATGTTGAATCCCTTTCTTCGTGAGATATATTGACGCAAATAGGAAGGGTGGGCGGCATCATAATTCAAGAGTCCAAGGTGGTTTAGACTCTTACCTAAAACTCTGTCCTCTTCCTATTTAAACATGGGATCAATATGGGGCGACAATTAAGGGGTGATTGAGACAGTTTTGGATGCCAAAATTAAGAGGAGACATGCGTGAAAATTCAAAAAAAAAAAAAAAGCACGGCATGAAGGGAGGGCGTGAGGTTGGTTATGGCTTCTATCCTTTCTTTCTTATCAACAACCAAAGGTTGGTTGTTAGGGTCTCTTCTCTCTCTGTTTTGTTCAAATTTGGACATGAAATTTTCTCTCTTCTTTGTCCAAGAGTTGGATATATGTTCTTATATCTCTAGTATAAAGATTTGATGCATGAGTTTTAAAAAGAAAAGAGAAAAAAATATTCTTCTCATGGTCTCTAACGTAGAGATCATCATCCTCCTATTCTCTTCTTCTTCTCTAATAGTATCTTGAGAGGAAAGAAAAATTTTTGACTGTCAAGATGCAATCTCTGTAAGAGAGCTAGCACTCCAGTGAGATCAAGAAGCTTCTAATTAGATCGAAATCTCATGTGGATATCTATAGAAGTCAGACGCTTGTGTGGTTTCAAAGAACCTTCGGAAGACATCCATGATCATCAGTTTGCGATGTAGATCGACTTGCACCAAGGTATAAAGATTAGATCTTCTCTATTTATTTTTCTATTTGATTTCTGTATCTAAATCCTATCTCATATTTATCGATCTTATTTTATGATTTTAAGATTAGATCTTATGCATATTTAGATTAAATTAGATTTAATTTAAATTTTTAAAATTTTTACTACGTACTTGTTTCAAAATTTTTGCATTTATGAAATCATGAAAATCCAACAGTGGTATCAGAGCTACATCATATGCATGAGATTAAGATTTAGATATAAAATCTATAGAAAATAATTTCAGATCTAAAGTTTTTGATGTCGTTATGACATAAGGTTGTCCTGGCATAACTTGTTATGCTGTATGGTTGTCTTAGAAAGATATTAAAATTTTTGATTAAAATAAATTTTTAGATCTAATTTTTATTATATATTAATATATATTTTATTATTTAGATTTGAAAGAAATTTTGAGATCTATTTTGATTCATATATATGATATATGAAAGCATGTTTAGGGCTGAAATAAGTTTCTATGACCTGAACTTTTATCATGTATATGATATATATTTGTATGTATGATCTGCAAATTATTTTGAGATCAAAATATATTTTTCATACAAAGAATTTAGATATGAAAATTTAAATTTAAGATATGAAATTAGTGTTTGTGCACGAGGGGTTGGTCATGGGTAGATCAAATTAGGTTATGTAATTGGATTACATCTAGAGTTTCTGATTTGATCATAATGGGTCTAAATCAATTTAGCAATTTATCGAACTGAGTTAAGTATTGATTAGAGTTAGATCAATAGAGCTTAAGATCATACAATTATTGTTGATCGAATCGATTGACACTCATATGTAGAATCAGTTAACCTAAGGACCTAATTCGACTCTATGGCTTGAATCTGATTCACCTAAGCTAATCTATTTGGACCAATTAACCAATTGGTGTCTAAGATAAGTAATTGAAAGGTGGTTATTTAATTGATTCTGTTCACTGATCTGGTCAATTTATTAGTGTCTAAGAAAAGCAATGGGGGGACCCCCACCAATCTCTACTTACCTGGCCAATTTGGAAGATTGAGTCTTAAATATGGTTGCTTGGTGATTTGATTTAACCTATGTCAATTAGATCAGTCATGTGATAATTGATTAGATGAGACCTAAACCGAAAACCTCTCCATAAATATTATGTCCAATGATCTTCCACCATTGTGGATGTACGGGCGTGCTGCAGACGTTGATAGTTCTCAACTGATCATAGTAGTTCAATTACATCAGGAACACGCAACCACTTTATTAGCAAAGAGTTGCTCCAGGGTAAAGATGGGGTTGGACCCAATAACTGTTAGGTGAGGGACCCAATAATGACTTTGCACCTGTTTGTGAACGATGGATCTGATTTAATTGAGTGTGGACAATAACTGTTAGGTGAGCCCATATGACTTAGAGACCAAGTTACTGCAACATACTTAAAGAAGTTTCTGGGTAAAGAGTTGTCCATGCAACAGTGTGCATATTATCAATAACTGTTAGGTGAGATGCATGGCATCGGTAGGACTACAGTACCCACTAAAAACTCAGTTATCACGTTAGGGGTTTTCATTTTTCCACTCGAAGAGTGTGGGAGATCTGATAAAATAGTGAGAGTCTTTTTACATCTAAAAATCTCTAGAGTAAATTATAAAATAAGTATAAATTCCAATTAAAATTTTTGCACTCTGCTATTTATTGTGTCATCTTCTAACCCTCTAGCTCAAATCCTAAATATCAACCGTTTAACCAAAATCAATTACATAGACTAGCTTACAAACCGAAGAATCATTCTTAATTTTAAAAATTAAGTAATATTCTCTACTAGATTATTCAAATGTTAATAACCTATCCATCCCAAAGTCAATGAGCTATACTTGATGAGTGGATAGACATTGACAATAAAAATAAGTGCTATATATTGAAGTCCATGTTAGATGAACTCCAATGTATGCATGAGCATATGTTCACTGCCAATGACATATTAATTCATCTATAAGTATTATGAGGTGATTAGAGTCGCACAGTGCATGAGATGCGCAATGGATAGTCAGTCAATGATCGTTATTTGATGATGATCAAGGACATTCACTACAAGAAAATAGTATTTTTATGATGAAATTATTTGCAACAAAAAATTTTCATCGCTAATAATACTATTTATGATGAAAAATTAAATATATCATAAATAAAAAAATATTTACTATGAAATTTTTTTTTTGTCGCAAATATTCAAATATCAATGATGGAAAAAAAATTCTATCATAAATACAAGTTAACAGCAATGAATATTTTCATCATAAATAATATATCATTTATTTTAATTTTAAATTTTTAAATATTTATGATGAAATTATTTTCATTGTAAATAATTTAAGTATTTATGATAGAAAATAAGTTTTCATCGTTAATAATGTTATTCCCAATGAAAAAGTTTCATCATCAATATTTGAAAAAAATAAAAAAAATTAAAAAATTTAAAAATTAAAGATTATTTGTAACAAAAATATTTCATCGTAAATAAGAAGTATTTATGATGAAAATATTTTTTCATCATAAATACTTGATTATTTATGATAACAAATTTTCATCACCAATATTTTAAAAAAAATAAGAAACTTAAAAATTCAAAAATTATAGATTATTGATGATGAAAAATTTTTATCATAAATAATAAGTATTTATGATGAAAAACTATTTTCATAGTAAATACTAAACTATTTACGCTGAAATTTTTTTATCAATATTTAAAAAAAATAAAAAATTATAAATTATAAATTATTTTTGATGAAAATATTTTATTAAAAATAATTTAATATTTATGATGAAAATAAAATTTTATCATATATATTAGATTATTTACGATAAAAACTTTTTATCATCAATATCTTAGAAAAAAATAAGAAACTTAAAAAATTTAAAAATTATAGATTATTGATGATGAAAATCTTTCATCATAAATAATTGAGTATTTATGATAAAAAATTATTTTTATCATAAATACTGAATTATTTATGATAAAATTTTTTTGTTTCCAATATTTAAAAAAAATAAAAAAATTAAAAATTTTAAAAATTATAGATTATTTTAGATAAAAATATTTTATCAAAAATAATTTAATATTTATGATGAAAATAATTTTTCACCATAAATACTAGATTATTTTTGATGAAAAGTTTTTATCATTAATATTTAAAAAAAATAAAAAATTTGAAAAGTTTAAAAATTATAGATTATTTATAATGAAAATATTTTCATCATAAATAATTGAGTATTTATGATGAAAATATCTTCTCATCATAAATACTCGATTATTTATGATGAAAAATTTTCATCATCAATATCTCGAAAAAAAATAACAAACTTAAAAAATTTAAAAATTATAGATTATTTATGATAAAAATATTTCATTATAAATAATATAGTATTTACATTAAAAATTTTGTTTCCATTATAAATAATCGATTATTTATGATGAAATATTTTTATTACCAATATTTAAAAAAAATTAGTATTTTAAAATATAAAAAATTTATTTATAATGAATATTTTTATCATAAATATTGTAATTTTATCGCTAATAGTTAAAAAATTAAAAATTTAAAAAAATAACTTTCGATACTAAAAAAGAATCAGTCTTTAAGTTTCTTTGAATCTGTCTCATTACTTAATTTTATGTGGATTGTTGGTTCTATGGACTGACTAGAGGTCACAAAGTATAAAGACCTTATATCTGTTCAAGAACATAGAAAGGAGATGATACAGGATCTTTATACATTAAAACATGATCTGCAAAAAGGTCATTCACATGATGGCATGATAAGGTAAGTTTACTCTTAAGGCTTAGACCCTATCTTTGAATTTGAGTTTAAATACTTTTCCCCTTTTTTCTTATTTTGTAAGGAATTATTGCTTTCTTTCTATAGATCAGTGAAACAGAAGCCTGAGAGAATAATATTCTACAAATTTTTACAGTATCAATATATCCTTTGAAAAAAATGAGAAAAAAATATAAAATTTAAAAAATATAAAAATTATAAATTATTTATTTGGTTTATTATAACTATTCTCCCATTTCTGTTTTTATTGCTTAATACTCTTTTTGCATTTATATAGATGGAAAAGTATGTGGAAGGCCTTTGCTGGGTTCTTCAGTATTATTTTTCAAGAGTGCATTCATGGTCTTGGTATGAGATAATTGTTTGTTACAGATACTCTCTAACTAGCTGAACTTTTATAATTGTTATCCAGTTCAAGATTTATTTTGAGATTGACATACTCTTGAGTAGGTATTATCCTTTCTACTATGCTCCTTTTGTGTCGGATCTCAAGGGTCTTAGCTGTTCGCAGATTAAATTTAAGTTTGGATGTCCATTCAAACCTTTCGATCAACTCATGATAGTGTTGCTACCAAAAAAAGTAAATCTAATTAGTTAGATTTTTTTAATTATAAAATATGTTTGATTGGAGCAGAATATCAAAGAACTTGCCATATTTTTGTGATCAAGAAGAATCAAATTGATCCATATCATGGTTGTCTCATATTCATCTCATTCTTCTGCACAGATCTACAATCTTCATAAATCTTGATTGGCATGAACATATCCCAAGGCTGCTAGAATTCGTGAATATACCTGAGAAGGTACTTTTAGTAGAGAAATATTTTTTTACAAAAATTATTTATGATAAAATCTAAATTTACATTGCTAATAAGATTATTAACGATGAAATCTTTCATCGTTAATAATTTTTTTGATGAATTTTTTAGAGAGAAATTTTTTTTAGTAGAGAACTTTTTTTGAATTATTAGCGATGAAAATAAAATTTTTATTGCTAATAAACTTATTAATGATGAAAATACTTTTTGTTGCCAATAATTTTTTTGGCAAAAAATATTGGTGATGAATATAACTTTTTCGTTGCTAATAATTTTATTAACAATAAAAATTTTTGTTTCATCGCTAATAATTTTTAGAGAAAAAAATTTTTAGTGAAGATTTTATTTTTGGTAGAAATTATTAACGATGAAAATCATATTTCCATTGCTAATAAGATTATTAACGATGAAATTTTTTTTCATCGCAAATAATATTTTTAAAGAAATTTTTTTTTGATAAAAAATATTGACGATAAAAATTAATTTTTATCGCTAATAACATTATTAGCGATAAAAATTTGCATCGTTAATAGTTCTACTTTCAATGTACATCAAATCGACGTTTCTTCACGTGAAACCACATGAAACCCTTTTCCCCCCTCCCCTTGCAGGGGAAAATTTAGTGTAGGGGTAAAATGGTAATTTTAAAATTTTTTCAAAATCATTATTTTATAGTAAAAATTATTAATTAATCTAATTAATTAATAAAAATTTATCCTACACTAGGATCTAAATATGATATATAGCATGCATGCATTTAAATTTGAAATTCAAATTTGAACAGTAAATACTTTACTGTAATGTGTTCAAAACATAATATCTTTGTGCGGATAGTAGATCACCGCAATCTGATCACCGTCGAGAGAGTCTGATCATCGTGATGCAGCCACACAGCGTGTCTGACCTTTGTGGATCATCCACACGAAGCTTCCGATCTGATCGATTCCTCACGAGTGCTAGCTCGTTGTAGAGCCCTTTCGATGGCCGATGCTGATCGAACTCCTTCGATCGATGTCTGTCGATTCTTTGGATGCTCTGGATCATCAGCAGATGTGCTTGAGAAGATGTTGAAGATCTTCCTAAAATTTACTGGCTTACGTCCTATCCATATCTCATATGGCATTTTGGTTACAGACTTACTCAGAATCCTATTTAGAAGGTAACAAGCCAATTCGAGCACATATCCCCAAAGGGAGATCGACAGACCAGCAAACCCCATCATGGATCGAACCATGTCCAACAAGATCCGATTCCTCCTTTCAGACACACCATTATACTGTAGTGTTCCAGGAGGTATCCACTGAGAGAGAATCCCATTCTCCCCAAGATATGTTAGAAAATTATTGAAAATGTATTCACCTCCTCGATCAGATCGAAGAGTTTTAATACACTTTCCAGTGTATTTTTCTACCTCATTTCGAAATAGTTTGAATATTTCAAATGACTCTGACTTATGCTTCATTAAATAGACATACCCATACCTCGATAGGTCGTCTGTGAAGGTTATAAAGTAGAAATATCCACCTCTTGTACTTGAGCTCATGGGTCCACATACATCAGAATGTACCAGAGCCAAGAGTTCACTGGCTCACTCACCTTTTCCAGTAAAAGGTGACTTGATCATTTTACCAAGAAGATAGGACTCACAGGTTGGAAGTGATTCATAATCACCTACTTCAAGAATTCCTTCTTGAGCCAACCTGTTTATCCTGTTCTTATTGATATGACCTAGCCTACAGTGCCAAAGGTAGACTTCTGACACATTATCTATTCTAGGACGTTTACCGGAGGTTTGAACCACATTAACAGGTTGTGATAGAAAGTAAATTCCATTATTAAGTTGTCCAACAAACATTGTAACACCATTCAAAATGATATTGTAAATATTTTTTTTTATTAAAAATTGATAACCGTTCATGGCTAAAAGGCCTACAAAAATAATATTTAATAAAAAGCTTGGACAATAGTGACATTCACTCAGAATTATATTTCGAGAATTGATTACCAGGTTCATGATTCCTAATGCTAGAACTGAAATTTTGCTTCCATCTCCAACGTTCAGAAATCTCTCGCCTTCATCAAATCTCCTACTGACCTGCAGACCCTGCATCGAATTGCAAATATGATAAGGACTTCTGGTATCCAATACCCAAGCAGTAGTATCACCAATGAAAAAGTTGCAAGGTGTTATCATATAAGTACCTTGCTTCTTCTTTGGCCTGTTCGGGTCTAGTGAGGCAATGTATAGAGGACAGTTCCTCTTCCAGTGCCCTTGCTTCTTGCAAAAGAAGCACTCTGCCTGGCTCTGGTCGGGCTTGCGCTTCTTGGTCTAACCCTGTGCAGACATCCCAGCATGCAGCTGCACCTTCTTATTCTTCTTCTTCTTGTTCTTCTTCCCTTTTTTAAAGGATCGATGACCAAAAGAAGACCCTCCCGCAATATTCACTGACTCCTTATGGAGCTGGTGATCCTTCTCAAAGTTCTGCAGCAACCCCAACAAGCCGTGGTAGTTCACTGCAGGCTTTGTCATTCGAAAATGAGTAAGGAAGGGAAGGAAGGACTTGGACAGAGAATTAAGGATCGCATCCTTACCGAGCTACTCGTGCAAGAGAAAATCCAGTTTACTTAGGTGCTCAATCATTTCGATCATGTACAGTACATGATCAGTGACTGAGGCTCCATCCCTCATCCGAGCATTGAAAATGGCACAACTAGTTTGTGCCTTTGAATGTCGTCAGGCGTGCCAAAAGAGTCATTCAACATTTGAAGCATCTCCTGTGGCTGGGCATTCTCGAACCTGCGACTGAACTCATCATTCATTGCCGTCAGCATTATGCACCGGATGTTGGTGCGGTCGTTGAGCCACTTCTGGTAAGTGTCTCGGACCGTCCCTCTAGCATTCAGGGCTGGCTCGTCAGGTGCTGGATCCATTACTACATAAAGGATCCGCTCATGCTCAAGGATAATTTTTAATTTTTGATACCAGCTATCAAAATTAGGTCCCATGAGCTTGTCATTATCTAATAATGACTGGAGCGACAGGGTAGTGGCCATAGCTGCATAAAGAAAAACCAGACCTATATTAGTACATAAATTATTAATACTAAAGACTTGAACTTTAGTCTAAAGTTTCTTCCAGTATTTTTACGAATTGGTAGCCTTAACCTCCAATTTGAGGAATTACTTTAATTCCTTAGTGGGTACTAGAATCCACACAGACTACACACGAGCCCAGCTTTGGTTGGTTAACCCATGTGCATCTATGGGTAGGTTCATAACCAGTTGTTTCTCTAAATAACTTCTAGTAATTAATTTTGCCCCAGAACCTAATCAGTAGGCTTTGGCCTCCACTGAAAAAATCTGGTTAGGTCCAACCATTAACATGATTTGATTTGGTGAATCGGACCAATAAATGATCAAGCCCGACTTTGGTCGGCCAACCTAACCACCATCAGAAAGACTCAAATCAAATTATCATACTATGAATGATAATTCCATTAGTCAATAAGCACCAGGCCTTTGGGCCTCCAATGATTATTAAACTAATGGACTCATTATCACTCACTTAATGGGAGGTTATGACTTAGTTATCAACATAACTTAATCATTTTTAGGACCTAATATTTTTTTTTTTGAGGATTTTATTAAAGAATAGATGAGAAGAAAATATCCAACCAATTTCAATCCTCCCACTGACTTCACCAAGTTAGATTAAAAAGGATTTACTTAAAGCTGGCATTAGGAGCACCTAAATCAGTCAAACTGATTTACCTAATGACATGGGTGAGCCCTAATCACCAAGTGATCTAATCAAAACCTAATTCACCAGGTTGGCCAGGTAAGTGAGATCAGTGGTGGGGATAAGCCATTAACTCGTCAGAGATCGAATCACTACGAGTAGCTTTCACTTAAAAACCACTGGTCAAACTGCCAAACTTACCTTAGACACCAACCGGTTCATTAGTTTTAATTTGATCAACTTAGTAAATAGGGTTCCACCGCATAGCCATGAATTAAGTCCATCTTGGTCTAGTTAAAGATATGGACCCATTCAACTACAACTATTGGAGTTGAGTCTAGAGTATCCTTGACCTAATCTAATTCAACTTTTGATTAGATTTGACCAATTACTCTAATTTAGTCTATTTCTTTAAGCTAACCTTAGGTCTAACCCAATTATAGACCTAATCCATCTAACCCATTGACCCACAAGTTTATGCAATTATCTTAGGTCTTAATTCACAATTCTAGACCTACTAGACAACACTTAATTCTTTTAATTAAGCATTTGGGCTGATGGGTCAGGGTTTGGTATTTCGAAAATAATTTTCAAATTTGAAAGATTTTATTTTTTGTTCACCAAATATGTTGGTTTATTACACAAATATATCAGCACATTTCATAAATAGCAATCCTATTGCTAATTACATAATAGAAAATAACTCAATCAAAATAAATCATGAATATTTCTTTCACTGCTTCATCTGCATGGGATATAATCGCATCGGCATCCCTACCACCATAGGAGACCCCATCGAATGGGAAGAGAGGGCCTTTAAACCCTACTTTTCTCTTATGACCGGACGGCCATGGCAACCAACCCAATTCGATTACTTGCTACTTGGATCAAGTATATCTAAATATACCAATTTCAAAATTTAAATTTCAAATTTCAAATTTTAAATTTTAAATTTTGAATTTCAAATTTCAAACAAATTTTAAATTTCAAATTTTTGAATTTCAAATTTTAAATTTTAAATTTTGAATTTTAAATTTTGAATTTCAAATTTGAAATTTCAACCAAATTTCAAATTTCAAATTTTGAATTTCAAATTTTTAAATTTTGAATTTTGAATTCCAAATTTCAAAATTCAAATTTCAAATTTTGAATTTCAAATTTTTAAATTTTGAATTTCGAACAACTTTCAAAATTCAAAATTCAAATTTTAAATTTCAAATTTTAAATTTAAACTTTTAGATTATAACTTAATCTACGCATGAAAATATATATCATATCTAAGAACCCGCTCTGATACCATTGCAGGAGAAAATTCAGTGCAGGGGTAAAATGGTAATTTTAAAACTTTTTCAAAATCACTATTTTACAGTAAAAATTATTAATTAATTTAATTAATTAATAAAAATTTACCCTACAATAGGATCTAAATATGATATATAGCATGCATACATTTAAATTTAAAATTCAAATTTGAACAGTAAACACTTTACTTTAATGTGTTCAAAACACAATACCTTTGTACGGATAGTAGATCACCGCAATCTGATCATCATTGAAAGAGTCTGATCATTGTGATGTAGCCACACAGTGTATCTGGCCTCTGCGGATCATCCACATGAAGCTCCCGGTCTGATCGACTCCTCATGAGTGCTAGCTCGTTGTAGAGCCCTTTCGACGGTCGATGCTGATCGAACTCCTTCGATCGATGTCTGCCGATTCTTTGGATACTCTGGATCATCAACAGACATGCTTGAGAAGATGTTGAAGATCTCTCTAAAATTTGGTGGGCTCACGACACTCGTAGCTCACCTTCTCACTTCCCGAACTCCAGGTTGAAACCTTGAAGAACTCACTGAAACCCTACGCACATTTTTTCTTTCTTTTCTTTCTTTTTCTCTCGAAAGGATATAGACCTTCACCTTGCACACAAGGATTCCTCACGCCCAGATTTTCTCTCCAAAATATTTCTTGCATACGCCCCACGCTTCTCCTCCTTTTAAAATAATGTCAAACGTCTTATCCACATGAAAGGATAAAGATGAGTAATTGCACATTTGAATTCAAATCAAATTTTGAATTCAAATGGAAACCAATTTATCCCTATCCACTAAGGGCATGAGAAGAGGAGGGCTTGGCTTAATTTGTGCATGAGTGATTTCATGAGAAATATTTTCTCGTGTAATAAATGGGGTGCTAAAAGAGGATAAGATCAAGGCACTAAGATTGGTTGCTCATTCAAATTCAAACATTATTTTGAATTTGAATGGCCAACCAATCATCCTTATCCACTCATTTGGCACATTAAAGTAGGTTGTGAGGAGGGCTTTGCATGAGAAAAAATTCATGAGAACTTCCTTCTCGTGAATTCAAATGGGCGCAGTGGAAGTGAGGTGGCGTAGGGAGAATGGGTCAAGGTGGTTTCATTATTTAAACCAACCTAATTGAACCAAATAAGTTAGGACCAATTAGACTAATTTAAATCCAACTTAATTAGGCTTAATTAGGCTCAATAAAATTCTAATCAAATCAGAAATTGATTAAGCGCAACCCCAGATAAAATCAGGGACCAAACCATCTCGATGATTAGGTCAACTCTTATCCTAATCGGATCAAACCCAACTGAATCCAATTCAATTAGACTGGATCCAAAAATAATTATTTAATCAAATTGAGTTAATTAGTGATCAAATCACTAATTAAACCTCTCATAAATATTGAGTCCAAATCCGATGGGTAATCGGGCATCAGAATTCATCGATATGTAACCCTGATCGAAGAGTCCCAAACCAGTGGGACTCTTGACCTCGGTACCCAAAATGTGTGGGACTCATGATCAGAGAATTTTGATCTCGATCACAGAGTCCCAGACATGTAGGACTCATAGTCCACGAGCATTAGGACTCTTCATCAGCCATCAGATTAGATAGGAACCTCTAATGTGTGTGACCCTGCAGGTTCGAACCTAAGCTGGTAGCACAGGAACCAAATCCTGTGCTAATCGAAGTGACCATCTAGCAATGGTACCTGATGATTGGATAGGTCGAATAGTCGCAATCGCAACACTCAGAACCTACATGAATATGGTTACTATATAATTCATCCTTTTGACCTCTGTGTTTAGGATGACTCAAGGTTAAACTGTCAACCCTGATCAGATCATCCGAATCGTGCTCAACTCAAACAGTCCTGTGACTCCTCACAAAGACTACCCTGACCAAGATTTTGCTAAATTGAAACATGACTGTACACAGCTCCTAAACTGGAGTGGTCAATCTCATCTTGACACATGCACCGACAAGTCAAGTACTTGACTACACCCAGTAGCCTTCCGTCACTGAATTAGAAATTCAGGTAGTCCAGTGCCTAAGTGTAGTGAGTTGCTTGTAAGTCACCGTGGCGGTCTCAGGTTGGAGGGACATTTATACCCATATTCCATCGGAGCAAATCTTGACAGCAGAAATAGCTCCGGAGTCGGTCACGTTCAGTGCAGATGTACCCTTACATCTCACCTGTATGCCATACCAGTGTCTCCACACTCATTAGTTAAGAGGACAACTAACCTATATGGCACACAACGACCTATGCTTAATAAACATTATCGTCCTTGGTAACAACGTATCATTTGGTCGCGAATAGATTTAAGGACTAAACGACAAATCCTCCTTTATCGAGTCTAAATAGTCCTATGGACTTCACCATAACATAGGAGTTCATTAGAAGATGAAATATTTTGTGATGAAAAATACCAAAATAATTTTTATTAATTCATAATTTATGTACATATACAAAAATGAGCACAACCGTCAACAGGTTGACGATTGGCTTTGGGACACTATTCCCAACACCCCTCTCCCCTCTCTGCTCTCTCCTCTTTTCTTTCCCTGATCTCTCTTCCTCTCCCTGAGCTCACCTCTCTCCTTCTCCCTGAGCTATCCTCTCTTCATGCTCTCCCCCCTCTCTTCCTGTCGGTGAGCCCCTCTCCACCATCGCCACCACCGTCTGCCATCCACCATCCGTGCCGCCCGCCGTCTGTCATCTACCATCTGTCGAAGGTAAGATTTTCAACCCTTTTTTTTCTTGTGTTAATCAAGCCACCGGGGGGCGGAGCCGTCTGCAGGGGGTTGGGGAGGGGTCGGCCAGCAGGGAGGGGGTGGGATGGGGCCGGAGGGGGGATGGGGCCGGAGAGGGGGCAACTGGCAGCGACGGAGATAGGGCCGGGGAGGGGGTCGACTGGTGGGGAGGTGGTCAGCCAGCGGGGAGGGGGTCTAGGGTGAAAGGTGGGTGGGATGGCTTGGGGGGTAGGGGGGATGGAGTCGGGGAGGGGGTGGCCAACGGCGATAGAGATGGGGCCGGGGAGGGTGTCGGCCGGCGGAGACGGGGGCGGGGAGGGTGCGATCGATGGTTGGGGGAGACGGGGTTGGGGAGGGGGCAGCGGGGAGGTGTGGGTGTTAGTGGGGTGGGAGAAAGGGAAGAGAGAAAGGAGGGGAAAAAAGAAAAAAAGAAAAAAAAAGCAGGGGAGGGGGCAGTGCCGTGGGGGGTGGCTCACGAGGGGTGCATGACGGCATTGACGCTGCGAGAGCGGGCGTCGTGGGGATCGTGTCCAGATGGCGTGGGGTGTGTGATGGTGCCGGCACCGTGGGAGTGGGGATCGCGGGGGTCGAGTCTAGGTGGTGTAGGGTGTGTGACTGTGCCGGCACCATGGGAGCAGGGGCTGAATCCGAGCGACGCGGGGTGTGTGACGGTGTTGGCACTGTGGGAGTGGGTTTTATTATTTAGGAGCTCGTTTAGGAGAATAAATATTTAGAAAAAAATATTTTTAGGTAAAAAATATTTAAAAAAATAAAAAATTATTTATTATTTTTAGGTAAAAAATATTTAAAAAAAATAAAAAAATCATCGACTCCTCGAGATTAGATTTTATTATTATTATTTTATGTTAATATTATTTTCTATGCTCAACTACTTATAATTTATTTTATATTTATAGCATAAATTTTTTAGTGTTACTACTAAAATTTATAAATAATTTTTTGTTCCATTAGTACAATGCACATTGTTGTTACTTATTATAATTTAATTATTTTATGTGCTATTTTATATATTTTTGCTTATTATAATTTAATATAAAAAGTATTTATATTTTAAAAAAAATTCTATTGAAATTTTTGATGAAAAATTTTTAATACAGAGTTACTCTTTTTTGATAAATTAAAAATTTATCTTCGAATATATGTTCAGAGATGGTAGTTAAATTACATTGAACCATAGATTTTTGTTCAAGAATCGATCTTCATCGAGATCGACTCTTGAATGTCTCGTATTTAGATTTTTTAGAAAAGTAATAATCTTATTGTTATTAATAGTTGATATTTTTTTTCATTATATGGTATTCAATAGTTATCTGTCCATTATTCTCCAGGTATATGGTGGATATGGTGCATAGGCATCATATTCATGTCGTATACTTGGAGAACCATGGGGAGATGTTGTCAAAATTTTTATAATAATGAGATAAAATATCTACTAATAACAATAATAAGATTATTATTTTTCTGAAAGAGATAGGACCACACCTGTTAATAATGATTTGAAATAGATAGGATCATATATTTTTGCTTCAATAAATTGGTGGAAGGAGATTTTTTGTATTACTATTTAGTTTGTATTTTTTAATATGTGCTATTTTGTATAAAATGATCCATGTCCGGATCTGGATCGAGATTTCATCTAGAATTCGGATCACGATTCAATCCAAAATTCAGATCGAGATCCGATTCAAATGAATACCACTAAAAATTTTTTTATTGTTAATGATTTTTATGCTTATTGTTAGATGGATATCAACAAAAATTGAATGAATGCTAGAGATATTTTTTTGCTAGAATATCGAAAAGGAGTTTGAGATTTTATTGAGTTTGTACGGTATAAGGCTGACAGTGCTAGTCGGATAAAGTATCCATGCAAGAGATGTGTCAATGTGGTATATCATCACATAATACTTGTTGAGGAGCATCTGCTACATTATGGTATGGATAAGAAATATACTTGTTGGATATGACATGGGGAGAGTGATCCAAATGAAGTGGTGCACGACGATGACGATACTGAAGATGATAGTGATGCTGCTGAACCTGTCGAACATAGTGGTATAGAAGAACTATTGAATGATTTACATCAAGGTGCTTGTTCAAATGTACGCACTGTTGCCCAGCTATGCAACCCAAGAGGGGGGGTGAATTGGGTTTTTAAATATTTTAAACTCAACTAATTACTTATGAAAAATATTTGTTAAAAACTTGATGAATGAGAAGAAGGACTTTAAATCAAGATTAATTACCTAAAGCAAGAATGCAAGGATATAATAAAGAAATAAGGAGAAACAATAAAGCACACCACAAACACAAGGATTTATAGTGGTTCGGTGCCAACCTTGCACCTACATCCACTCCCCAAGCTCCTACTTGGGAATTCTAATCCACTATACTTGTATTCAACCTGAATACAAACGTCGGAAACTCCGACACTAGCTATCCCAAGCTAGTTCACTTGTTTCTCGGGTACAAGCCTATCCAAAACACTCCGATTTCAGGTTCGGATCAACCTTCCCTTGTTTTGGAAACCCTCCAAAAACAAGAACAATTACTCACAAAGAGTAAAATAGTTTAGAGCACAAATAAGTACAAGAGTAGCTCCTTGAATCAGCGAATATAACTATAAAAATACTTTACTCAAATGAAGAATCCCCTTTTGGATTTTCTCAAGGTGGATGAACGCTTGAGGAGAAGATGAACTTGATTGAAGACTTCTTGAAGGCTTTGAAAGAGCTCTTGATCAAGTTTGAAAAATAGGCTTGAAAAATCCTCTCTTTGAATGCTCTTGAATTTCTCTTTCACAATCTCTCGTGTATATTATGGATCTCTTATCTCTCTCGTGTGGATTGTGGATCCCCTCTCTTTTTCTTTTGTGTATTTCGTTGATCTCCTCTTGTATATTTTTGGATCTTCTCTTCTATCCTATATTTTCACCTTTTGAAACCTTTTATAGCATTAAAAAATAAGAAAAAATATATTAGGCAGAAAAAGATCCGTTAGAGCATTTTTAGGAAGCATAAAAGGCAATTAAAACGGGCAAAAAACTAGCCGTTGCGGACAATTTCCATCGCAGGGGTCGACTCATGAGTCGACTCATGCTTCAGGGGTTGACTCATGAGTCGACCTCTGTTGCAAAGACCAGAGATTTGGTTTCTGGAATTTTTTGGCCCAAATCAGCAGAGGTCGACTCATGAGTCGACTCATGCCTTGTGGGTCGACTCATGAGTCGACTCACAGGTCGTGCCAAGCCAAAAATCCAGCATGCCAAAGGAAATTTTTGCATGCCAATCAGCTCATTGTGCCATGAGTTGACTCATGAGTCGAATCATGCACTTCAAACCTTCATAACTTCAAAAATATAAGTCCAAAAATAATAAAATTTTCACCAATAGATTATAAATCATTTGTTCTACCAAATGATACTATCAAATCAGGATTTTAGTAAAATTATGATTTTGCCCCTGAAGAGCATAAAGACTTTTTCAATTTAAAATTATTTGTATCCCTTCAATCTGCTTTGTAATCATCAAAATCAATTTAGGAGCAACAATCTCTCCCTTTTTGATGATGACAAAATATTTGAACAAAAGCATTTATGTGAATCAATAATTAAAAAAAATGCATTATAGGTGTATATGCTTGAAAAGAGTATGATTCTTTTGGCATGTGATATAAATGGTCATATACAAAAATAGTTTGTCCATTTTCTTAAAGATTTGAAAATATGCTCATTGGATTATGTGATTTTGGTGTTAGAGTGGAAAACTTATTTTTGTTATCAGAGCAAGCTGTATTTTGAAAATTTTCTCATTTTAGTTTTAGTATCAGAGCAAAAAATAATTATGTGCTTTAATTGCTTTTGATACAAAAAAAAATAATTATGTGTGCCAAAGCATGTTTAAGAGTTGATTTGGAAAGTGTATTAGATCATTTTGAGTTTAAGATGTATCAGAGCAAGAGAAAAAATAAATTTTGCAATGTATCAGAGCAAGAAAAACAATTTTACAATGTTATCAGAAAAAAAAATTTACAATGTATCAGAGAAAAATTTACAATGTATCAGAAAAAAATTTACAATGTATCAAAGAAAATTCTACAATGTATCAGAGCAAATTTTATAATGTATCAGAGCAAGTTAAAAAAAATTTTAAGATATATCAGAGTAAGTTAAATTTCTTAAGATGTATCAAGGTAAATAAAATTTCAAAAGATGTATCAGAGCAAGTTGAAATTTTGAAGTATATCAGAGCATATTTAAATTTTTAAAGCAAATCAGAGCATATGTAAAGAAGTAATTTAAAAGTTACTTATTTGCATTGTACTTAGCATTGTATTTTTGATATTGTTCTTTAAATTTTTCAATTCATTCATTAATTTCTCATAATTTGTAGTTTTGCTTTTGATGGATTGCTTTTTCTTTAATTGCTCATCATTTATGGTTTTGCTTTTGTTGAATTGCGATTGCTTTTTCTTTAATTGCTCATCATTTATGGTTTTGCTTTTGTTGGATTGCTTTTTGTTTAATTTCTCTAATTTTTGTTTAATTTCTCCCCCTTTTTGACATCATCAAACATGGTTAACTCCTCCTTTTTCTGAAACATTCTTTAATTTCTTCTCCTTTAGGGTTTATCACAGATATTTGCTCCCCCTTAATGCAGCAATTATTAACAGCAAACAACAACAAAGAGAAGACAATATTTCAACAAGGAGAATATATATATAACCAAAATATGATCGTCATCATTACAAAAGGTAGAGATATAAGTAAAAGATGATACCATAAAACCATAATTGTTTCATTACATAGTTCATAATAGTCAACCAGCTAATTGTCAATGCATGGCCCCAAAATACAGATCCTAGAACAAGACACTAACTCCTAGGACCTAGTAATGATCAAGGCAAGTCATGGATCGGAGTCATCAGATATGGTATGAGAAGCTGATGGATCTCTATCAGAAGTACGTCCTCTACCCCGTCTGCCTCTGGCACGAGCAAGAGAGTGAGAAGAACTGGGTGGCTGAGAACGCTGAGAGGCTAAGGACTGAACAGAAAGGGTGAGTCTGATGGAATCAAGTACGTTCAGTGCTCTGGAAACAGATTGAAGTAGAGCAGTGAACTGAGTGGATGCATGCTCACTCGATCCTCGGATCTCTCTCCTCAGTAACTCATATCCACCCTCCAGTGCTCCTCTGAGCCTGCCAGCCTCTGCAGTGAGGTCTATGACCTCAATAGTAGACTCCTGTGGCTGAGGATGGACCAATGCAAGGACTTGCCCCTGCAAGTCAAGAACTCTGCCAGTCAATCTCCAGACAGTGTCTTCAAGTTGCTGAATCCAGATGGACTGATCTGATATCATCTGAATCATAGTGGAGATGTGGGGAGTCATGGTCTGATCAGAAGAAGTGGCTCCCGGTGCAAAAGTAGTACTGCTCCACTGACTAGATAACAAAGAGGCCACACGCTGTGATATCTGCTCGATCTGATCGTCAGCCAGTCTGAACTCTGATTGAGGTGCTCTGCTCTCTGGCTGATACACTGGTGTGGGCATCCTAGTAAACTCTGAAGGGCCAGCCTCTGTATCAGGAATGAACTGGATATTTGGTGATGCTGCCCTGAAGTCATGTACCGGAGATGATGGACCTTCTTCTTCTGCTCTGCCTTCAGTTCTGTCTTCAGCTCTATCTTTAGCTCTTTCCCCAGCTCTCTCCTCAGCTCTTTCCTCAGATCCCTTGATCCAACCACCATCAGTCTTTGTAAATCCCATTCGGTGCAGGCTGTGTTGGTTGAAAGTGTCCACATGAGAGAGCTTAGTAGATGCCTCCCCCTCACAGCTAACTCCAAACCTCCTAAATACTCGAGTAAGGGCCATACCAAAAGGCAAGTGTGCCTTGGATCTGTTCAAAGTCTCTCTCATGGCCTCTATCATAAGTGCAGGAAGGTTCAGGGGGGTCTAAGTGATGACATGAAACATGATACAAACATCTCTGCTGGAAAGTAAGTCATGCCTACCACTCCTAGGAAAGAAGAGCTTCGTTACCATCTGATGCAGGATCCTCATCTCAATGGACAAAATCTTTGCTTCCAATTTATTTAAACTTCCTGAATAAGTTTCTCCTAGTATAATTCTGATCCCCTCTTCTTTTACTGAGAGTTTCATATAAGAGTAACCCTCACTAGGCAACTGAAGAATTTCTCCCAATAAGCTAGAATCCAAGCAAATATCAATCCCCTTGACTGTTGAAGTCACTGACCCATTTCCATAATGTAGATTCTGGTAGAATTCTCTAACTAGGTCAACATAGGTGACTTCCTTAAGGGAGCAGTAGAGTTCCCATCCTTGGTTTTTAATCTTAGTTGCAAAAGCAAAGCCCTCTTTTTCAAAGAACCGAAAATCTATATTCTTTCCGGTTTCGACTTTTCTATCAGAAAGAGGATTCTTACTGGGGCTTAGGGAGGATTGAGGGGGACCTTGAGCAGATACTGAAGCTGGAGTGGGAGCAGTTGAAGACTGACCAGCTTGCCTTTTCTTTCGGATAATTTTTTCAGGCTCACGGATTGACTTTCTTCTTTGGGGAAGCTTCATCTTTGGAGCCATATTCACTATTGTAGCAGACAAGAAGACTTGGAGGAACAAGTGAATGAGTGGAGGAGGGATCACAAGAGAGTGAAGAGGGATTTTGGTGGAGAAAAGAAGTGGATTTGGGAAGAACGGTGGAGTACTAGGGCACGCTCCAACCGTACCAAACAATGGGAGAAAGCACAAAAAATCCCTTTCCAAGGTGGCAATTTTTGGTGGAGAGGAGGAGGGAGAAATGCCTCGAACTAAATCCTTGGATTTGGAGCAAAAGGAATTGGAGAAGTCGGCTTTTGGAAGGAGGAAGATGAGAGGATGGGTCGGCTCACGAACAGTAACCCATATAAAAACAATGAGCCCGTTGGAAGTTGGTGGGATTTACAAGTTTGCCATTGAGTCGACTCATGGGGGTCGACTCATGAAGTTCAGAAAATCAGGAAAAATATGAATAAATTCCAGAAAAATTTAAAATTTTGGGAGAAGGAGTTTTACTCAAAGATAAGTTTTTAGAATGATAAACTTGAGCTTTTGGAACCAGGATAGATGTCAAAAATTGAGCTCTAAGAATTTTTGACATCAATTCTTGGAAATTGAGAAAAATTTAGGCATATGGATCTAGAATTCCTAGATTTCTCCTAATTTCACAGAATTTATCCTCACTAAGGGCCTTTGTAAAGATATCAGCTAATTGATTTTCAGTGCAAACATATTCAAGAATTATATTTTTATTTTGAAAATGTTCTCTTATAAAGTGATGTCTTATTTCAATATGTTTGGATCTTGAGTGTTGAATTGGATTTTTAGATAGATTTATGGCACTTGTGTTGTCACATCTTATTGGTGTTTTATTAAGTTTGATTTCAAAGTCTTCGAGTTGTTGCTTAATCCACAGGATTTGAGCACAACAACTTTCGGCTGCAATGTATTCGGCCTCAGCCGTAGACAGTGCCATCGAATTTTGTTTCTTGCTAAACCATGAGATTAGGTTAACTCCAAGAAATTGGCAAGTTCCACTTGTGCTTTTTCTATCTAATTTACATCCAGCAAAATCAGCATCTGAATATCCTAATAATTCAATTTGTGAGTCCTTAGAGTACCATAACCCTAGAGTTTGAGTACCATTTAAGTATCTAAGGATTCTTTTAACAGCATTCAAATGAGATTCTTTAAGATTAGATTGATATCTAGCACATAAACAAACACTAAATATGATATCAGGCCTACTTGCAGTTAAATATAATAATGAGCCAATCATACCTCTATAGTATTTTAAGTCTACACTTTTACCTTCATCATCCTTGTCAAGCTTACATGAGGGACTCATTGGTGTGCCAATTGGTTTGCAGTTCTCCATTCCAAATCTTTTGAGTAGTTCCTTGGTGTACTTGCTTTGGGTGATGGAGATTCCCTCTTTTGATTGTTTGATTTGGAGTCCGAGGAAGAAGGTGAGTTCTCCCATCATACTCATCTCGAACTCCCCCTGCATGAGCTTAGCAAAGTCTTGACAAAGGGATTCATTAGTAGACCCAAAAATTATGTCATCAACATAAATTTGTATAACTAGCATATCATTTTGATTTCTTTTAATAAAGAGGGTTGTATCTACATTACCTCTTGAAAAACCATTATTTAGTAGAAATTTGCTTAGCCTATCATACCATGCTCTAGGTGCTTGTTTTAATCCATATAAAGCTTTATTTAATCTAAAGACATGATTAGGAAAAGCATGATTTTCAAATCCAGGGGGTTGTTCTACATATACTTCTTCAGCAATATATCCATTTAAAAATGCACTTTTAACATCCATTTGAAATAACTTGAATTTCATAAAGCAAGCATATGCAAGTAGAAGTCTAATAGCTTCTAATCTAGCAACAGGTGCAAAGGTTTCATCAAAATCAATTCCTTCTTCTTGATTATATCCCTTAGCAACCAGTCTTGCTTTATTTCTAATTACATTTCCATGCTCATCTAATTTGTTTCTAAAGACCCATTTTGTGCCAATTATTGAATAATTTTTAGGTCTTGATACTAAGGTCCAAACATTATTTCTTTCAAATTGATTAAGTTCCTCTTGCATTGCATTAATCCAATTATGATCATTTTCAGCTTCTTCAAAAGTTTTAGGTTCAAGATGAGATACAAAAGCACAATAATTAACTACTTCTCTAAGTGAAGAACGGGTTTTTACCCCATGCATAGGATCACCAATAATTACTCCTTAGGGTGGTTGTGAACATACCTCCATTCCTTGGGTAGGTCATTTGTACCTTGAGGTTGTTCTTGAATTTCTTCACCTCTCTCATCTTGTTTGTCTTCTTGATCCTTGTCTTCTGGAGTTGCTGAATTTTTCAGAGTGATCTCCTTCATACCTTCTATTAGTGGATCTGCATCATCAACACCCTCATTCTTCCTTGAAGGAAGATCGTTAGATTCATCAAAAACAACATGTATGGACTCCTCAACTACTAAAGTTCTTTTGTTGAAAACTCTAAATGCTTTACTAGTGGAGGAGTAACCTAGAAAGATTGCTTCATCTGATTTTGCATCAAATTTACCAAGTTTTTCTTTGCCATTATTTAATACAAAACATCGGCAACCAAAAATATGAAAATATGCAATATTTGATTTTCTTCCTTTCCAAAGTTCATAGAGGGTTTTCTTTAAAAATTGTCTAATCAAAGCACGATTTAAAATGTAACATGCTGTGTTAATTGCTTCCGCCCAAAAATATCTTGGAAGGTTGCTTTCACAAAGCATGGTACGGGCCATTTCTTCTAAGGTTCTGTTTTACCTTTCAACTACCCCATTCTGTTGAGGTGTCCTAGGAGCAGAGAAGTTATGGCCAAATCCATTCTCATCACAAAAATTTTCAAAATCTTGATTTTTAAATTCAGTTCCATGATCACTTCTAATATTTTGAATTGAAAATCCTTTTTCATTAGTGACTTTTCGGTGAAATTTAGTGAAAATATGAAAAGTTTCTTTTTTGTGTGTCAAAAAGAAAACTCAAGTAAAACGAGAGTAATCATCTATAATTACAAAGCCATATCATTTTCCTCCTAGACTTGTGGTTCTAGTTGGTCCAAATAAGTCCATATGTAAGAGCTCTAAAGGTCTAGAAGTTGAAACAGTATTTTTGGATTTAAATGAAACTCTAGTTTGTTTACCTAATTGGCATGCATCACAAATTCTATCCTTATCAAAATTCAGTTTTGGCAAACCAAAAACTAATTTTTTCTTAATTAATTTTGAAAGAGAATGCATGCTAATATGTGCAAGTCTACGATGCCACAACCAACTAGTCTCATTAACTTTAGCATTCAAGGAAACTAGGCATTGCATGTCTAATTTGGCTAAATCATTCAAATCTACCATATAAACATTGCCATGCCTATGTCCTATAAATTTAATGCCATCATTAATAGGACTAGTCACAATGCAAACAGATGATTCAAAAATAACTTTATACCCTTTATCACAAAATTGACTAATGCTAAGTAAGTTATGCTTTAAACCTTTAACTAACAAAACATTTTCAATGTATTTGGAGGGAGTGATACCAATGTTACCTATCCCGATGATCTTTCCTTTGCCATTATCTCCAAAGGTGACCATCCCTCCATCCTTAGCATCAAGCGTGATGAATTGTGATTCATCACCAGTCATGTGTCTCGAGCATCCACTGTCAAGATACCATTTCCTGTTTCCTCCTTGGGATGCTAGACACACCTGCAAGCAAAGGTCAAGTTTCTATCTTAGGTACCCAAGCTTTCTTGGGTCCTTTTAGGTTAGTCAAAATGGTTCCTTTTGGAACCCATATTTTCTTTATAGTTGTGTTTGCAGATTTGTTAATAAGGCATGTGTATGATTTATGTCCTATTCTACCATATTTGAAACAAGTAGGCTTGTTACTTGAATAATTTACATAAATATTCTTCAGAAATTTTTGTTTCTTCAAGGGGTTATATCCAAGTCCAGCCTTATCATATACAGCTTTTTGATTATCAAGAATTATATTTAATTTATTTGAACTTAAGGTGAACTTATCTACTATGGGTTTCAGCTTGTTAATTTCATTCTTTAAGCTTTGATTTTCTTGAAACAAGGTGGATTTTTCAATTGAAAGGTTTTCAGCTTGTTTCATTAAGGACTGATTTTCTAATTTCAGTTCTTTGTTTTTCATCCCTAGTTTCTTTAATTCATCAATTAAATCATAGAATGCTTCATGCAATTCTTCAAAAGTAAATTCACTAGGGGATTCAGAAGTTACCTCATTTTCGTGTGCCATAAGGCACAGGTTGGCTTGTTCTGTTGAGGTTTTCTCATCGGAGCTTGAGTCATCGCTCGCACTCCAAGTCGCCATCATTGCTTTCTTTTTGAACTTTTTGGGACCTTTCTTTAGTTGTGGATATTCGGATTTGAAATATCCCGGCTTCTTGCACTCGTAGCATATAAGGGGTTGATCTTTCTCTTTCTCTTTGCTTTGTTCCCTTTTTGTGAACTTCTTTCTCATCCCCTGTTTCTTTTTTCTTAGAAACTTCTTAAATCTCCGGGTGATGAGTGCCATCTCTTCATCCTGTTCTTCATCTTCAGTGTCTTCCGTTTCATCATCAGACGAAGCTGTGGATTTGAGGGCAATGGTTCTTTTCTTTTTGACTTCATCCTCTTGATGTTGCTTCATGTTAAGTTCATGAGTCATCAAGGATCGAAGAAGCTCTTCTAGAGGTAGAGTGTTCAAGTCCTTTGCTTCTTGGATGGCAGTCACCTTGGCTTCCCAAGTTCTTGGCAATGACCTGAGAATCTTCCTTACAAGCTCACTGTTAGTATAAGATTTGCCAAGACTCTTCAAACCATTAATTATATCAGTAAAATGAGTAAACATAGCAGTTATGGACTCATCATGCTCTATTTTAAACAATTCATATTTATGTACAAGCATATTTATTTTAGACTCTTTTACTTGATTTGTTCCCTCATGGGTTATTTCTAACCTATCCCATATTTCTTTAGCAGATGCACAAGTAGAAATACGATTAAATTCATTTGCATCTAGTGCACAATAAAGAACATTCATAGCTTTAGCATTTAATTGTGCCCATTTCTTATCAACCTCATCCCATTCTTTCTCGGGTTTGGTTGACTCCTCACCATCTGTAATCTTGGTGGGTGTGTGAGGACCGTTCGCTATGATACTCCACATATCATAGTCGAGTGCTTGTATGAATATCTTCATCCGAGGTTTCCAATAGGTGTAATTAGACTCATTGAAAAGTGGAGGTCGGTTTGTAGATTGCCCCTCGGCTAGAAAAGTACCGACATGGGTTGCCATAGGTCTTTGGCTCTTTGATTGTTAGATCAAAGAAGGGCTAGAGCACCGGGCTCTGATACCACTTGTTGCCCAGCTATGCAACCCAAGAGGGGGGGTGAATTGGGTTTTTAAATATTTTAAACTCAACTAATTACTTATGAAAAATATTTGTTAAAAACTTGATGAATGAGAAGAAGGACTTTAAATCAAGATTAATTACCTAAAGCAAGAATGCAAGGATATAATAAAGAAATAAGGAGAAACAATAAAGCACACCACAAACACAAGGATTTATAGTGGTTCGGTGCCAACCTTTCACCTACATCCACTCCCCAAGCTCCTACTTGGAAATTCTAATCCACTATACTTGTATTCAACCTGAATACAAACATCGAAAACTCCGACACTAGCTATCCCAAGCTAGTTCACTTGTTTCTCGGGTACAAGCGTACCCAAAACACTCCGATTTCAGGTTCGGATCAACCTTCCCTTATTTTGGAAACCCTCCAAAAATAAGAATAATTACTCACAAAGAGTAAAACAGTTTAGAGCACAAATAAGTACAAGAGTAGCTCCTTGAATGAGCGAATATAACTATAAAAATACTTTACTCAAATGAAGAATCCCCTTTTGGATTTTCTCAAGGTGGATGAACGCTTGAGGAGAAGATGAACTTGATTGAAGACTTCTTGAAGGCTTTGAAAGAGCTCTTGATCAAGTTTGAAAAATAGGCTTGAAAAATCCTCTCTTTGAATGCTCTTGAATTTCTCTTTCACAATCTCTCGTGTATATTGTGGATCTCTTGTCTCTCTCGTGTGGATTGTGGATCCCCTCTCTTTTTCTTTTGTGTATTTCATTGATCTCCTCTTGTATATTTTTGGATCTTCTCTTCTATCCTGTATTTTCACCTTTTGAAACCTTTTATAGCATTAAAAAACAAGAGAAAATATATTAGGCAGAAAAAGAGCCGTTAGAGCATTTTTAGGGAGCATAAAAGGCAATTAAAACGGGCAAAAAACTAGCCGTTGCGGATAATTTCCGTCGCAGGGGTCGACTCATGAGTCGACTAATGCTTCAGGGGTCGACTCATGAGTCGACCTCTGTTGCAAAGATCAGAGATTTGGTTTCTGGAATTTTTTGGCCCAAATCAGCAGAGGTCGACTCATGAGTCGACTCATGCCTTGTGGGTCGACTCATGAGTCGACTCACAGGTCATGCCAAGCCAAAAATCCAGCGTGCCAAGGGAAATTTTTGCGTGCTAATCAGCTCATTGTGCCATGAGTGGACTCATGAGTCGACTCATGCACTTCAAACCTTCATAACTTCAAAAATATAAGTCCAAAAATAATAAAATTTTCACCAATAGATTACAAATCATTTGTTCTACCAAATGATACTATCAAATCAAGATTTTAGTAAAATTATGATTTTGCCCCTGAAGAGCATAAAGACTTTTTCAATTTAAAATTATTTGTATCCCTTCAATCTGCTTTGTAATCATCAAAATCAATTTAGGAGCAACATGCACGAGTACTACTGCATCTGAAGATAATTTTGATCATGAACACAATATCCGGCCTGAGGTAGAAGGGACTTCTGAATAGTTTGCAAAGCTTGTAAGGGATGGACGAGAGCCACTCTATCCAAATTGTACAATGTTCTTCAAGTTAGAATTTTTTATAAAATTGTTTCATATTAAAATCATAAACTGATGGAGTCAGAAGTCATTTGATCAAAATTTGATATTGATTAAACAGCTCTTTTCGATGGAAAGAGACTTTCGAAATCATATTCTGAAGTAAAAATATATATGCAAAAATTGGGACTTGACTATATTCCTATACATGCCCGCAAAAATAACTGTATATTATTTTATAAAGATAACGAAAAGACAATTGAATGTCTAAAATACAATGAGGCTAGGTACAAAATCGATAATAGAAAAAGAAAGAAGATACCTCAAAAGATTTTGAGATATTTTTCATTAATTCCAAGACTTCAAAGTTTGTATATGTCCACAAAGACAGCTGAAGAAATAAGATGGCATCATGAGCAGCAGGTTCTGAAGGAGAATATACTTAACCATCCGATCGACTTTGTAGTATGAAAAGACTTCGATGCAAAGCATCTATACTTTGTGAGTGACTCACGCAATATCCAGCTTGGTCTAGCGACAGATGGATTTAATCCCTTTGACAATCTGAGTATCTCTTATAGCATGTGGCCTATGATACTAGTTGTATATAATGTGTCATCTTGGAAGTGCATGAAAGAATCATTTATTTTTATGTCACTATTGATTCTAGATTCGAAAGTACCAGATAATAAAATTGATGTATATTTACATCCTTTAATCGATGATCTGAAGGAGCTATGGGAAAATAGGGTACAGACATATGAGTTTGTGAGTCGAAGTAATTTTAAGTTACATGCTTTGATTCTATAGATCATAAATAATTTTTTTGCATATGAAAACTTATCTAAATGGAGCACTCAAGGATATCTGGTATGTCCAATATGCAATAAGAATGCATCCTCCTTACATTTAAAGCATGGATGGAAAATATGCTTCATGGGTCATCGACGATTTCTCCCTAGTAATCATTCTTGGAGGACCCGTTATAACTAATATTTTGATGGTAAGTTCGATCAATGTCCGCCACCTAAGGAGTTAAGTGGAGCAAAAATTTTAGAACAACTTGAAGTCATTGAAAACGTCCAATTTAAAAAAACATCGGGTACTCACAAGCAGAAGCGTACTGAAGCTGAACTGAATTGGATGAAGCGAAGTATCTTTTTCGAACTACCGTATTGGAAGTAGATACTACTTCATCATAATCTGGATGTAATATATATTGAGAAGAATATTTATGATAATATTATCGGTACTATATTGAACATCTCAGAAAAAATAAAAGATGGTACAAAAGCTCACCTTGATTTATAGAAAATAGAAATCTGATCAGAGCTGTATTTAGTTCATCAAGGTGATAGATTTTTTATGCCACCTGCATGTTATTTGCTGTTTGGTGAGAAAAAAAATTTTTCTGTGGATGGTTCAAAATCGTAAAATTTTCTGATGCATACATTTCAAATATATCACAGTGTGTTGGGAACAACAATGGCAATATCTTTGGTATGAAAAGTCATGACTCCCATGTGATGATGTAATGTTTGGCTTTTATGGTCATGCGTAGCTATTTGGGTGGTGATCTTCAAACTGCATTGATTGAGTTGGAAGTATTCTTTCGAGAATTGTATTGTCAAAAATTAAAGATTAACTTACTTGAGAGATTTGAAAAGGATATCGTACTCATTCTTTATAAGTTAGAAAAAAATTTTTCATCATCATTTTTTAATATTATGGTACATCTGACTATTCATCTTCCAAAGGAAGCTCTTTTGATTGGACTGGTACATTATCGATGGATGTATCCCATTGAAAGATAAAGAAATTGTATGCACTTTGTCATATCAGTTATAAGATATAAATATATTTCTAAAATTTAAATTTATTTTTATTTATAGATTTTTGTGTATCCTAAAAAAGTATGTGCACAATAAAGCACAGTCTGAAGGGTCTATAGTGAAAGCATATGTAGCTACGAAGTGTGTTACGTTCTGCTCGATGTATCTTAACAATATCGAAATAAGATTAAATCATGCAGATTGTAATGTAGACCATGAATGGGGTGATAATGAACCGATGCTGTTTATATTTCAACAAATATTTTGACCTATTGGTGCAAGGAGATATGAATTTATGGACGTAAATAAGCTATTTAAGTCACACTTCTATGTTCTAAATAATTATGAAGAAATTGAAGATTTTATTAAGTACTATCTTAGCATACTGTTTAATATTCTAAGTAATTTTTTTATGTCAATGTAAAATTAAAAATCATGACTTGTTGTAGTGAGCATAAGAGTATACTATGCAGAGAGAATAATACAGATGTTGATGATCGACATAGGAGAAAATTTGCAAAATAATTTGGTGATCTTGTAAGTTGCATTAGTAATACGTTATTTATAATAATTATAAAAATTATTATTTGAACCAATATAATTTTTTATGTTATGGTGTAGATGAAATATAAATATTTCAATAAAGAAGTGGGTGTGACTTATGAGTTGTATGATTTAGCATATGGTTCCGATCGAAGGATTAATCACTACGCAACCTGTATTATTGGAGGAATGAGATTTTACACAAAAGAGCTTGAGATGCAACAATAGACCCAAAACAGTGGGATTGCTACAATAGGATATGAAGGAGAAGAAGAGATTGAATATTATGGTATACTAATAAATATCATAGAACAAAGTATAGATCCAGTAATTCTGTATTCTTATTTCAGTGTGAATGGTGGGATATTATTAATAAAAAGATTGATATTCATATCGATCCACACTATATCAGTATAAATTTTGTGCAAACATGGTACTAGAATGAGTCGTATATATTAGCAACTCAAGCGAAATAAGTAATATATTTGAAAGATCTAAAGTATCGAGGTAATTGATATGTCGTACAAAAAATAATGCCTAGAGGTGTATATGACATAGTAACCCGATTAGAGATGGATGAAAATTCAGATTTACATGAACAGAAAGCTTTTCAGTAGGAAAAACAAATATTAGCCGAGCTTCTTGTTGATGAAGAATTTGTAATGGCATCTTTGAATAGGGCTGATCTGCCGTCCAACGAAGTTGAAGCTGATTTTATATTTAATCTTGATGAGTGAAAGGGCGACGATCAGTTTATAAATGATGATGAGATAGAAGACGATACATATATCGATTATTATGATTCAGAAGAAGATCTACACATCGGGAAAGATATGAATATTGATGAGTAGATCTATATTCTTTGTTCCATCTTCTCTTGCAATAATGCTATGTGATATAATTCTATTCATTAGAATGTAATTTATTTTTTGTTATTATTGTTTAATATTATATTCATTTATATATCAAGAATTATAGATATGACGTCAGGAGACAGACTACGTCGTTCACGTTTACAGTCTACCCTGGAGGCTAAGGTGCCTTCATCGATTTTCGCTGCCGCACCAGCTCCATCACCAGAGGGTCTTGCTCTAGCAGGTCCTAGTGAGGTGGATCCGAGTAAGGTGGGTTTGAGTGAGATGGGTTCGAGTGGTATTATTATACTTTTTATATAATAAAATTTGATTTTTTTATTTGGACAGCCATCATATTAATGATTTATTTATTGTTGTTTCAGGCCAGTTTTTATCAGTATTGAGGTGAGGACGAGATCCATCGAAGAACCTCACTTTAGAGCATTGAAGATGTGAGCACCCAGGACAACGTCTTCGTATCGAGATACCATCTGGCTACACCAGGCCCATTAGGAGATGGTGCAAGCTGTGGCAGACCGAGCTGGGCATCATATGCCGCAGCTATGCCCCCGTGATGCTTTTCTATTGGCATCATATTATACTAGCTCAGAGAAAGATTTTCTATACCCACTTATACATAAAATAAACTATACTATGAATATTTAATTTATATGATATTCTTTTAATATTTATTATTGGCAGGGTGTATTTGACATCATTGATTTTGAGGAGGATCGCGTGCGGCGAGTTGTGGATGCTTATTTATCTTTACATTTCAAGGATTATTGCCACCGTATCTATTAGCATTGGTACCATGTGATGCAGGATCATGGGGTGGAGGCAGTGCAGCAGCGGCCCTATGACAACATCACTATGGATGATTGGACTATTATATACCGATATTACGAGGATTCGGCATATCAGGTTACACATCTAATTTTATTTTTTAGAGTTTAATGATTGAATCATTTATTCTTAAATTAAATTTATTATCTGCTAATTTGACTGGTAACTATACAGAGAAGATGTATCCAAAATGTCGTGAATCGAGCAAGACAGACCATACCATATTATGAGAGTTCGAGATCGTTCGCTCGTCACATAGAGCAGATGGTAAGTAATTTTTAATTAGTATATAATTTTTTAGTTATTTAAAATTTTTTTAATTAATTATTTTCAAATTACAAAGAGATGCTGAGAGTGGCGAGCTTCCTAGTAGGATCGATATCTACCAGCGGACCCACCAGTGACGGTCAGGAGAGTAGACGATGGGGGGTCAGGAGCTCTTTATAAGTTTTTTTATTATTTTTTCATTCATATTATGATTTTTAGTATAAAATTAAAATAGCTATAATTTTAATTTTTAGGACCGTATGATAGATATCAGATTCCAACCTACCCCTAAGGGCTCATCGCACCTACAGATGATGAGATATGTGATCAGGTGCTTGGTACGAGACCCTATTATGTTAGGAGTCTAGGGTATGGAATCACTACTCTCCCTCATTCTTATGCTCGTCTAGGGTTGATATCCATGCTGCCTACGATGCTCGACTGATAAAAGTACAGAGACAAACTACTGAGGATCGACAATGGGCTGAGCAGCGAGCTGATGAGTTGGCTGCACGTATCGATAAATATCAGCTGCTCCAAATGCAGATGATGGAGTAGATGGCACAAATAGAGTAGATGATACAACTAATAAGGTAGTAGCAGGTCAGTTTGAGCTCTTTCGAGCTCTTCCCTTCCCCAGCTCATTCTCCTTCTGCAGATGCCGATACTTGACGGCTTCTTTATATATTTTTTTATTTTTATTTCAAACCTCTTGTAATTTTAATTTAATATAATAAAATAATAAAATTTACTTATAGATTTATTATGTAAATTTTTATTTTTTATTTTTAATTTATAAAAAATATTATAAATATAAATTAAAAATATATATTTATAAATTATTTTTTTAAAAAAATATGTGTAAATTATTAGCGATAAAATTATTTTTGATGAAATATTGATTGCCAAAAAATATATTAATGATAAAAAATTGATCATAAATAAAATTTTTAATAAATTTAAAAATATTAAAATTTTATATTAAATTAATAGTGATAAAAATATTTTTATCATAAATAATTGATATTTTATTAGCAATAAGAATTTATATCAAAAATTGTTATATTTATGATGTAAGCTTAATGTCACTAAAATTATTTAAATTTAATTTTTTTAAAAAATTATAATTAAATTAATAGTGATGAAAATATTTTCATCACTAATAATTATATTTACGATAAAAATTTTATGTCATCACAATTTTTATAAATTTAATTTTTATAAAAATTTTTAATCAAATTAATAGCGATGAAATATTTTTGTCACAAATAATCATATTTGGGATGAAAATTTTTTATTGCTAAAAATTTTTAAAAATTTGATTTTTATAAAAATTTTTAATTAAATTAATAACAATAAAAAAATTTTATCACTATTAATTTATTATTTATTAGCAACATTAAAATTTATCGTATATATTATTTTTTATGACTAAAATTTTCATCGTAAATAGTTTTTGACAAAACTAATTTTTAAACGATAAAATTTTTTTATCGATAATATTAATTATTTATGATAATTTTTTTATCATAAAATATTATCAATGATATAATTATTTATGACTAAATATTAACGATGAAAATTTTATCACTAATAACTATTAGCGATGAAAATCGCTTATTAGCGATGAATTTTTTTCGTCGCTAATAATCTATTTTGTTATAGTGATTAGGGAGCTTAAAAGGCTTGACATGATCATGCACACAGAATTGCTTGTGGATTTGATCTTGCAATCTCTTTTTTAGATTATATGGATAGTTTATGGTAGACTACAATATGAATAATTTTATTGGCATCTTATCTGATTTGGTTAAAATATTGATAACTAAGGAACTTTGAAAAGTTCAGAGGTATATACCTGGAGAGCTCAAAGAAATAAAGATACACCTTGAGTAGGCATGTCAAAATTGCTCAATACTATCCTTACAATTTTTTCTTCTTCCAATTAAGTTTTAGACTTTAATGCTTCTTATGCACTTTAGTATAGAGTCTATGAGAAGGTAGAGGGCTGAAGAAATAACTTTTAAAATTAGCAATAGGGCAAGAGTTGCTGCTGTGGCCATGGACATCTATCCTTTATGATTATAATTTGAATTTAGTTCTTAGAGACAATCTCTATCATTTGCATAATGATGCATCTGTGAACTTAATTGAGCAAGCAGTGAATGTCATTGGATCTGAGAGATCCAGAGTTGAGATAAACCTTAAGTATATGTGAAACCTTAGGCTAGGTAATATAAGAGAAGAAATGATTAACAGACTGGAGAAATATAGACTTTTGGGCTCATTAACTATTGAGTCATATCTAATTTGTGCATCATCTCTTTGAGAAAAAATGATCAAGCTACTCTTGTGGGACAAGAAGAAAAGGACCACTGAGATACTTATCCTAGTACATATTTGATGTATGCAGTCCATTTGATGTACTAACAATGGCAGTTATATCTATTTCATTACCTTTACCGATGATCAGTCATGGTATGGGTAAGTATATGAGATACAAATCTAAAATTTTTGAAAGATTCAAAGAATTAAGATGTAAAGTAGAGAAGTAAATCGAAAAATTTCTAAAGGTACTTTGATCAGATCGATGATGCAATACCAAAGAAAATTTTTTTTTGGTTATCTTATAAAATGGCATAGTTTCATATTAGACCTTTCTTAGTACATCCCAGCTTAACGAGATAATTAAGAAGAGTCATGGGACTATATGAGATATAGTCAGGTCCATGATGGACTTCACTGATTTATTTTATTTCTTTAGGGATATGCTTTATTTTTATGAAATTGGGTTCTCTCTAAATTCATTTCTACCACACCGTATGATATATGGCATGATAAGAACTAAATCTTGAATATTTCAAGATCCAAAGATGTCTAGCCTATGTCAAGGACAGCAAGCAGGCATGTTAGAGGATAGGTCTATAAAGCTCATCCTAAAAGAGTTTGGGATACTACTTTTCTTATGAAAGGATTGCAATATGATTGTGACCCGACATGCTATTTTCTTAAAAAATTATTTATTCAAGATAAAGTAGTGGGAGGAAAGTTAAGCTCGAAAAGAGTGTCTTTGAAGAGCGACGAGTCTTAGAACCTAAAAAATCTATTCATGATGAGCCAGTATATGTATATTCCTCTTCCACCTTGTAGATGTAGTAGGATCTCCCATCTTCTCGAAAGGTACTTGGATATGCTTAACAAAAGATGTAGAGAACAATCATTTCTCATGGGAGATAGGAAACATAGAGATGATCCCAAAACCTACAATGAGGCGATGCTAGACATCAACTCCAAGAAAAGGATGTGAAATAGCTTTTCTATCTGGATATCTTTTCAAGATTTTCATATGGAGTAGCTTATGCATTTTACTTCTCATGATAAGAGATCACAAAATCTGCAATAATTTTGGAGTTGAAATATTCATCTCGATGATATGATCAAATTGTTTGATCAGAAATGAAGAATTATCTGTTTTCAAAAGGGTCAGTGGGAGTATCCAATACTGACATCGGTTAAAATATGGTTGTATATAGAATTCTTCATGAAAGACATAAAGCAAGCATCCTATATTCTGAGAATATAAAGATCTATAGAGATAGATGCAATTGGATGCTTGTATTTTCACAGATAAAGTACAGAGAATAGATGCTGAAAGAATTCAGCATAGAAATCTTGGAGAGGGGTCTGCTACCCTCTTGGGCATAGATGTATACCATGTAATGTACTTGAACTGATATAATTAATACTATGAATGTCATGAGTAGATATCAGTTGTATCCAGGCTAAGAGCGCTGGATTGATGTGAAAATATCCTTAAGTACTTGAAAAGAACTAAAGATTTGTTCTTAATTTTTGGAGAAGGGTCAAAGCTAGAAGTGGGAGGACACACCAATTCAGATTAATATCTGATGTTAAATGGTAGAATGTCTACTGCATGGGTGTGTTCCTGTGTAATCATGGTTCAGTATCTTAGAAAGGTTCCAAGCAATCGATCGATGGAAGCTAAATACACTGTAGATGTATAGGATGCATTTTGATTCTAATGTTAGTTGCAGAACTCGATATCATGCCATCAAATACCATGACACTATACTGCAAAGACAATGGCATCATAGCCTTTGCTAAAGAGCCTAGATCTCATCAGATATCTAAGCATATAGAGCAATAGAATACGCAACTATCTCAAGTAGAAATATATAGAGGTGCAGAGAGCAAACTCTATATGAGATGTGGTTAACCCACTGATAAGTCACTTAGCTGGATGAAGACTAAAGTCTATCTTGAGAAGATGTGGCTTGAAATATAGCAGATTGACTTTAGTGTAAATGGAAGATTGTTGGATGTATGCCCTAGAAGCTAATCTTGGCTGACGTATATCATATTACTAAAACATGATTTCGTCCTTAATGGATATTTATATTATCATTTATATTTTATGTGTCCATGAATCATCCAAGGGATTAATAAGATGATGACACATATTTTTAAAGAGTTAAAATTTGAGACATGTGTCATTGATGGTTAATTTCTAAATTACTTCTGGTCATAGGATCATCATGGAGATGGTGATTGATCCAGATAGACCAGCACACGGATCACTTCCTTCGAACAGATGAGTCTCGAATCTGTGGTGTAGTGATACTGAAATGAGAGTGCAGGTGGTTGTTAGAGAATAACTAGTACTGAGTGTGACCAACATGAGAAGTCACATGGATGTCTGCTCACTCGTTAGTAACTTTCTCGATGCTGCAGTAGTATGACTGGTTCTATGATCTGTGATGCTATAGCTGCTCGTAGTGAGGCTGCTGGAGTTTGACTGTATATAAATATTGACTCAATGAGTCATTGTAGTGGATGTTAGCGACAGTTGGTCCACTGTAGTAGCAGGATGTGCACCTAGATAGAATCCATCAATTCTAGCAGAAGAAAATAGTCCTATAAAATTTAAGAAGCTAAGTCCTTAAGTTTATGGCCATAGTAGTATGATTGATGAAAAAAATTTTATGAGAATCATATATAGACTCGAACTAATTGAATCTATCATATGACTGATGATGAGGTTTGACGATTCATCCATGACCTGCCATCTGGTCGAAACTCACGATAGAGGGACTGTATCATACGTTAACTGTACCTAGAGATTCATCACCTTTTATTCTGTTGAATTGTCACTACATACTCCTATGTGTCACTGGTGGATTGTGAGATCCACGAGCATCATCTCGATGATCGATGATCCTTGATGGGCAGAGTTGGAATGGTTCCAACTCATTGAAAGGAGTTTTGATGATATTATGATAGGGATCACATTACATCTCACTACCAGACAGAATAGGACCTATGGTGTTACACACAAAGAGACTTTTGATTAATCAGATGGTTGAATTATGATTATGAATCATGATAGAATTTAATTATCAATTTGATTGATGATTAATCCAATGCAAAAGTTACAATTATGTAACTCGCTAAAGAGTTAGTGAGTTATAGGAGGATTAATTAGTAATTGAATTACTAATTGGCTTAATTTGATTGAACAATGGAGTTGCATCAAGTCTAATTGAATTAAATTTAGTTTGACTTGATATGGATTTGATTTGATCAAGCCTAATTGGGTTATAAGATAATCAAATTGTATGAAAGAATAATTTCTTGTTTGATTAGGATTTGGGTTTAACCAAATTTCTAATTAGATTAGGATCTAATTAAAGATTTTTGGATTTCTATTTGAATTAGAAATTCTCATCTTCATGGGTGCACTAAATCCTAACTAGATTAGGATTAAATTGAGTTTGACTCATGCAACAAGAGATAGTCTAAAAGGATTTGGACTCTCCCTCATCTCATGCCCCACACTTAAGCCCCGCGTCCAAACATAGATGCTGACCTTCCTTGCTATTTTAGCATGAGATATTTCACACCAAAATCAATCCATGCCATGCCTTATTTCTTTCTTAGTGATTAGGTTGGTTTTGAGTTTGAATGAGATTCAAATTGAAACTTATTGATAAGGTTTGTCTTAGTCAAAATCTAGTTTCACCCAAGTTCTAATTGGACACCTTTTAAAAGGGTTTTAAGAGGTGTTAAACCAAAATTTTTTGTGCATGGAAGAGTTCACGTTGAATCCCTTTCTTCGTGAGATATATTGGCGCAAATAGGAAGGGTGGGTGGCATCATAATTCAAGAGTCTAAGGAGGCTTGGACTCTTACCTAAAACCCTATCCTCTTCCTATTTAAACATGGGATCAATATGGGGTGGCAATTAAGGGCTGATTGAGATCAGTTTCGGATGCCAAAATTAAGAGGAGCCGTTCATGAAAATTCAAAGAAAAAAAAAGGCCTAGCATGAAGGGAGGGCGTGAGATTGGTTATGGCTTCTATCCTTTCTTTCTTACCAACAATCAAAGGTTGGTTGTTAGTGTCTCTTCTCTCTCTCTTTTATCCAAGTTTGGATATGAAATTTTTTCTCTTCTTTATCCAAAAGTTGGACATATGTTTTTACATCTCTAGCATAGAGATTTGGTGCATGGGTTTTAGGAAGAAAAGAGAAGAAAGTATTCTTTTTATGTTCTCTAGCGTAGAGATCATCATCCTTCTATTCTCTTCTTCTTCTCTAAGAGTGTCTTGAGAGAAAAAAAAATTTAACTATCAAGATGCGATCTCCGTAAGAGAGCTAGTACCCTGATGAGATCAAGAAGCTTCTGATCAGATCGAAGCCTCGTGTTGACATCCATAGAAGTCGGATGCTTGTGCAGTTTCAAGAGACCTTCGAAAGACATCCATGATCATCAGTTCACGATATAGATTGACCCGCGCCAAGATATGAAGATTAGATCTTCTCTATTTATTTTTTTATTTGATTTCTGTATCTAAATCCTATCCCATATATATTGATCTTATTTTATGATTTTAATATTAGATCTTATGCATGCTTAGATTAAATTAGATTTAATCTAAATTTTTAAAATATTCGCTACGTACTCATTTTAAAATTTTTGTATGCATGAAATCATGAAAATCCAATAATATTGACATGGAAGCCTACCTTTGATAATTTAATCTCGATCATATAAACAAGAATAGGACCAGCAGGAGATAATTCTCAAAGTCAATGATTGTGAATCATTGTCAACCTGTCAATCCTATCTTTTTAGTAAGATGACCAAATCACCTTTTGCTAGAAAAAATGAACGAGCCAATGATGTTCTGAATTTAATACATACTGATGTATTAGATCTACAAACATATTTATCATAAATTTAGATTATTTAAAATATTTAAATAATTCTTTAATGAGGTAGAGAAATAAATTGAAAATAATATTAAAACTCTTCAGTCAGACCAAAGAGGAGAATACCTTTTCGATGAGATTTTTGACATATCTAGAAGAGAATAAGGATTCTTTCTTATTGAAATTGACTTTGTTAGATATAGTTTGATCCATGATAGAGTTTACAAGTCTATCAATTCTCTTTAAGGTTATGCTCTTAAGATTTTTTGTTATGTTCTGAATTAGATTCTGAATTAATCAGTCGCAATAACTCCATATGAGATATGGACTAGGCATAAGCCGAAACCTTCTTATCTTAGGGTTTGGAAGTGTTTGGTTTATGTCAAGTAATTACAGATAGATTAGTTTGGATCTTGATCCTATATATTTTATTTTAAAGGATAACCCTAAAGAATCTAGGGGATATAACTTTTACCATATTAAAGAATAAAAGTTGTTTGGCATTCTTTTGAAAAAAAAAGAGTACCTTGGTGAAAAAACTGATGCCTTTAATGTGAAACTTATGAAGTTTGACAGGTAGAAGAACCGACACAATCTAGTGAACCCATAGAATTGAATTTGATTAGATCAAATCCGAAACCCATTATAGAGGCATCATTAAGGAGATTCGGTACAGTACCGCATCTGTCGGATAGATACTTTGGTTTCCAGTTTCAAGATGTGATCTTGTTGAATTCAATGAGAACAACAACGATTTGATCACCTACATAGATACCATACAGAGGTCCGACTCCTATTAATTACATAGAGCCATAGAGTCCGAAATGAAGTCCATAATGGTCAACGGTGTACGGACACTCGTTGATCCACTTAAAAGGGTAAAGCCCATAGGGTGTAAGTGGATCTTTTATAGGATCAGAGAGCACAGATGAGAAGGTAGAGACCTATAAAGTCCATCTGGTTGTCTAAGGTTATTGTTAATATTATAGTATTGATCATAGCAAGATATTTCTCCTGTGGTAATGCTAAATATTTTGAAGTTGGAATGTGCATCTTGATAAGTGATCAAAATGCATAGCTTCATTGAGAACAAAGAAGAATCTTGTAAATATAAATGGGTTAATAGTTCTATGAGTGTATTTCTTATTTTGTATGTAAATAAAATTCTCTTAATCAAGAATAATATTTTTTACATTACAGGGAATAAAAGTTTCGCTATTATCATTGTTCTCCACAAAGGACTTTGGAAAAGTATCCCTCATCCTAGGGATGAAGATCTATAGAGATAGATCTAAGAGGCTGCCTGGATTATCCCAGTCAAACGTACGTAGAGTGTTTATAAGTAGAATTTATTTTATCATATACACTATGTATGAGATCGGATATGGTATACTCACTAGGATAGTGAGTGGATACCTACAAGATCCGAGTTAGAATCACTGGAAGGACATCCTTAGGTATTTGAGAAATACTAAGGATCAGTGACTTAGTTATGGAGAATCTGACTTAAAACTTATAGAGTATGACTCTAATTTTTAGTTAGATATAATAATAGCAAGAACGTGTCAGAATACATCCTTATCCTAAATAATGGAGCAATCTGCTGGAAAGATTCTAAGCAGAGTAATATAGCCAATTCAATTTGCAAGGCAGAATGCATTGCAGCATTCGATACTTGTAAGGAAGCTATATGATTGTACAGATTTACTGACAAGCTAGGAGTGGTACCCTTCGATGATGGTCCTACTGTATTATACAGCACCAGAGCCATAACTCATGCCAACGAGCCGAAGTCCTATTATCTTATCAAGCATTTTACATCGCTACTATCTTATTCGAAAAATCTGTTAAGGTAACGTCAATCTTTAGAAGATCAATGGAAAGGAGAACTTGACCAATCCATTTACTAAAATCTCAGTATCTATGAGTTCTGAGATGATAAATCGAAGATGGATATATGATACTATACTAATTGACTTTAGTTTAAGTGGGAGTTGTTGGAAAATGTGTCCTAAAATCAATTATTTGATGATTGTGCTAAATTATAAATGTATATAAATTGATAAATAATAAAAGTTCTTTGATCTTTTTTATTACAAGATTATATCTTCTAATAAACTCCTATATTGTGATAAAGTTCTTAGGACTATTTTGATCGATAAAGGAAGATTTATCGCGTAGTCCTTAAATTGGTTTGCGACCAAACGATACGCTATTACTAGGATGATAGCGATATCAAGTATAAATCATTGTGTACCATATACGTTAGTTATCCTAATAATCAAATAGTATGAAGATACTAGTATGGCATGTAGATGAGATGTAGGAGTATATCATTACTAATATGATCAACTGTGGAGCACTCTGCTGTCAAAGGTAGCTCGCAAAGAGTATAGGTATCAATGTCCCTCCAACCTGAGATCACCACGGTGACTTGCAAGCAACTCACTGTACTTTAGTGCTAGACTAATTGAGTTTCTAATTCAGTAATGAAAGATTTTTGGGTGCAGTCAAGTACTTGTCAAGTCGGTGCATGAGTCAAGATGGGATTGATCCCTCCGAATTAGTAAGAGTTAATGTATCACTATATTTTAATTTAGCAAAATCTGAGCTTGGATAATCCATGTGATGGATTTGAAAGATTGAAATATAATATGGATAACTTATCTAGGATTGACAGTTAAAATCTAGATCATCCTCGAGTATTAGGATCAAAGTGATGAATTATACTATAACCATACGCCAATAGGTTCTTGAATGTTGCTTCATCTTCATTCGATCTATCCTGACGTTAGGTTACTATTGCTAGATGGTTATATCGATTGACTTAAAAATTTATTCTTATGCTACTGACTTAGGTTCGAATATATGGGGTCACACTCAAAAGAAGTTTCTGACTGAGCAATGATTGAGAATCGTTCAAGGGCTTAATCATCAATTCGATTGATGATTAACCTTATATAAAAATTATAATAAATTTATTCATCAAGTGTCAGTAAATTAATAAAAAAATTATTAGTAATTAAATTATTAATTAGCTCAATTTGATTGAGCAAAAAGGATTAAATAAAATCTAATTGAATTAGATTCAATTAGGTTTGACCTGATTAGGTTATGAGATGATCTAATCACTAAGGGAGAAATACCTCTGATTTGATCAGAATTTGGTTCAGTCAATTTTTAATTTGATTAAAATTTGATTAAAAATTTATGAACCTAATTAGATTAGATTTTTTTTATTTTATTTGGGCTAAATCAGATGTGATTTGGTTTAGATTCAAATAAAGAAATTAAGAGTCCATATAGGATTGGACTCTTCTTCCCCATGCACCTCCCACTTTGATGCCATCTTTCTCCATATTGAAATAGTTTTTGCTTGAGATATTTTCATGCCAAAGATTTTTTTTCCTTCTCTATTTCACATCAAAATTTGGATAGGATCAGATTTTAAATGGTATGTTGAAATTTGATTTGAAATAGGATACCATATAGATATTTGTTAGATGTGTGCCCTAGATGCCAGATCGGCTAACACATTCCTGTACAAATCTAAGGGCAAAATTATAATTTTGACTATAAATGAATAAAAGGGTTATTCTTCTATCACATTGTGTACATTGTGTCTGTGATACATCCTTTGAGTTAGTGAGAATGTAAATTCATATTTTCAAGAGTTAAAAATTTAAGGCATGAATTTACATAACTAACTCATAAACTGCTCCTGACCATAGGATCATCACGAGGATGGTGATCGATCCGGAAGGTTGGTGTACGATCATTTCTTTAGGATAGATGAGTCTTGAGTCTACAGTGTGGAGACACTGGAGTGAGAGTACAGGTATTCATTGAGAACGAGAGTACTGAGCATGACCACCTCGAGCAGTCATAAAGAAGTCTACCTTCTCATCGATGACTAGCTCGATGCTGCAGTTGTGTGTCTAGTTCATTGACCTGAGGAGCATCGATGGTTTACCTTGAGTGTGTTATAGTTTGACTACACCATAACTTAGTCTTCTAGCTATTCAGAACTCTGAGGTGTATGTTGGCTGTAGCATATCCATTGTAGGAACCAGATCGCACCAAGATGGGATCCATCAACCTCGGTAGATGAGAGGAGTAGTCCTATAATGATTGAAAGATTGAGTCCTTAAGCCCATGACCATGGTAGAGTAAAATAATGGAAAAGAGTTTTTCATTGGGTTTCACATCGGACTTGGATCGATCGATTGATTCATATGACTGATGTTGGGTTTGATAAGTTCACCTTAACCCTAATTCAGGTGGGACTCATGATAGAGGAACTCAATCACACAGGTAGCTGCACCAATAGGTTCATCTTCAGTTCTGATAGATTGCCACTATATACTGCTAGGTGTCACTGGTGGATTTTGAGAGCAATTAGAATGATTTTGATGATCGATTATTCTAATTGTCTGAATCAGAAGAGTTCTGGTCCATCGAAAGGAGTTTCGATGATGTCGATGATGAGATCATGACATATCTCATTACCATACAGAATTGAACCTAACTGGGTCACACAAATAAGGGTTAAGGTCTGGATGTCATCAATTGGGCTACCCCAATTGATTTGGATAAGATCTAATTAGGTTCAAGAAAATCATGCTAGCACTCGATTGAGCCTAACTTTCTCCTCGTGTAATCTTTTCTGTCTCTACTGAGCCAAATGTGATCTAGCTCATCCAGAGAACCTTGAGAAGATTTTTCTTAGTCTAATTGAAGCTTGTCCAGCTCAGAAAAGGCTTGTCTTAATTCATGAGATGAATTTAAGACAACACCTGCTAATTTCTAGCACCTGCCAATTTTATTTTAGGACATCTGTCAAAAGTTGACATATGGATCTTAAACTAAAGAGGATTCATTGGAGGATTTTTGTGGAGTGTCCACATATCCAAACCACTTCAAATTGAGTATCATAATCAGATTATGGCGTGAGCTCAATTGGATTTAAGAGGGCGCCCCAAATGGATAAGAACCAAAGAGTCCTGATAAACTTGGACTCTTTGGCGCCACCTTATTTGTGCTTATCCAATGTTGGTGCCAACATAGGAGAGAGCATGGAGATTCTTATTTGATGTGATCAAATGACATCGGTCCACCAATCAAAATTTTTTCAAAATTTATTAAAATTTTCTGATTGATCGAATGATGTGGCACTGCGCAGCATACAGGATCTATATAAACCCTACTGCACCTAGGGTTTTGAGAAGAACTTGTTTTATGCAAAAAACCCATTAGCTGCCACCCCCTCCCCTCTTCTCCACATCCTCCCTACTCTCCTTTCTCTCCTCTTCACATCCAAGAAGTTAGACGTTCATCTGGCAAAGGTACAAGGCATGGTGATGCCTGGAGCAGAAGGCTGTAGGACATCTTCGACAGGCTGCTGCTCCAACTTCAGAAGGAGATCTGAAGTACTTTCAAATCAGATATTGATCTGATTTTTGGAGCATATAATTGTGATGAGAAGTGTTCCAGATCCTACCTAAGTGGATACTGATAGAGACCAGGCACTTGCATGGCTACATCAGAACCTCAGGCAGTGCTGCGATCATCTGCAGGGTAATTAGATTACCCTTGAGGTATGTCTATATTTCTCATACTTTTAGATTTAATTTTAAATTTTAAATATTAGATAATAAAATTAGATCTAATAGATATTAGATTTAAAATATCATAGGATAAAAATTTTTAATTTATTCGGCCCCAGATTTGATGAAATCTGGGAGATCCTACACAGGAAAAAGATGGTTTTTCCTTCAAGTGGTATCAGAGCCAGGTTGTTGGCTCTATTTCAGATCTATTTTAGATTTAATTTTAATTTTAATTTATCTGATATTAAATAATTTTAGATATTACATTAGATATGATAAGATCTGAAATTAAAATATTTAAAATTAAATCTAAGAAGATCTAACATGCATGAGATGCATAACTAGACTAGGATTAATTGAATCCATGAATAGTCTTAAGTTTTATATTTTAATGAGATTAAAATATGAATTAAATATAAATTATTCTTTATTTTTTATGATGTTATAATTGTTATAATTAGATCAAAAAATAGAAAATAAAATTTTAATTATTTCATAAAATTGATCTGTTGCATGCCTAGACTAGTTGTAGAATTATTCTAGTAACTTGTCTAGAATAGTTTTTATTTTGAATAGTTCAATTTAAATTTTATTTTTTAGATATTACATATGATGCATCAGATCTGAAAGTATATTAATTAGATTAATTTTTGATACATGAGATGTATGCAAAGCATGTATTAGTTAGATCTTAAATTGTATATGTGATATGTTAATTTAGATCTAACTAGTTTTGTAGTTAAATTTATATTTCTGATTAAGGTGTTCCTCATGGCCGTCCGGTCATAAGAATAAAGTAGAGTTTTAAGACCCTCTCTTCTCATTCAATGGGGTGTTCATATGACATGTAGGAGTGCCGCACGTTCATCCTTAATCAGAAATCAAAACTTACTTTTCTGCAAAACCCTAGGATTTATTTTACATGCTTTGTTTATGAACCCAAACTTAATTAATGTATTGAGCTTATGAAATTAAGTTAGGTCTAAAATTGAGAATTTCAGATCTAAGATATTTTCATAAGATTGGGTTCGGACTTGGGTAGCTCAATTAGGTCTAGCGGTTGATCAAATCGAATCAAGAGTTGGTTAGGTGGGATCATGAAAGCTAATAATTGACTAGCATAATAGGATTAAGTCTGGATCAAGGTCGAATCACATTTAGATATGACTCAAACAAGTTAAGACGTAATTTGGCTCAGTGGTTAGAGCCTGGATTGTAGGCTAACCCAATTAGTTCTGGTTCGATAATTTGATGTCTAAGGTAAGTTGGGTAGATGCGATCGACTGATTTTTAATTGAGAGCTACTCGACTCGAATGCATTCTTATCGAGTTAATGGCGTATCCCTCCCACTGGTCTCACTTACCTGGCCATATGTGTCGACTCAGTTCTGATTTGAGGTGGCTAACAATTCGAGCTGACCCATGCCACTAGGTTAGTCATAATTGTTATGACTATGTCAAATCAAGTTTAAAGAGTCCTAAATCAAATATCCCTAAGAAAATATTAAGTCTAGGTCTTCCACCATTGTGGATGTGCGGGCCCTTCCCGGGGTTGATTATTTTTGACTGGTTACAGTAGCTCAGTTGCACCGAAAAGATGCAACCATGTCCATTAGGCATTGGATGCTACGGATTAGAGGATGGGCTGGGCTCAATATTTTGGATACGGTGAGGGATCCAATCAGGAATCTAGTTCGTGCAAATGGTGGGTTTGGCTTAACTAAGGATTGGAGCAATATCCTGGATATGGTGAGCTTCATGAACTAGAGATCAAGTTTTGGGTGCACCATGATCAGAGAATCATTAGACAAGAGTTGTCTACTCATCAGTTGACCCATCACCAATAACTGTTAGGTGAGGTGATGAGCCAGTCGGTGAGACTGTACCATCCACTAGAAATCACTAATCATGGAGATTTTCACATCTCTACTAAGGGAGTGTAGGGATTTGAAAAAATAGTGAGAGCCTAATTTGTTTAAAAATAAAAACTCTAAACCAATTGGTTGAGTTTGATTACAAAATCTAACTAAAAATTTTTGACTCTCTACAGGAAACATATCTGCCTCAAACCCCCTGACCAAAATTCTAGACACTCATAGACTGACTGGACCAAATTTTAAGGACTGGTTGAGGAACTACAAAATTATTTTGGGTTTCAAAAAATTGACTCATGTCTTGGACCAGGACCCACCTGTCATGCCAGCACATTCGACTGCTGAACAGAGAGCGTCTCTGGAAAAGTAGACGGATGATGATAACAAAGCTAGGTACTACATGTTGGGTGCAATGTCTGATGATTTGCAGTGCCAACATAAAAATATTTTGACTACCCGCCAAATGTTGGCTCACCTACAAGAGTTGTTTGGTGAACAGAGTCGCACGGCCAAGTATCAAGTCTGTCAAAGATTTTTTAAGGCCAAGATGCGTGATGGGCAGTCAGTCCAAGATCATTGTTTGACAATGATCAAAGATTTTGAGGAGCTTGAGAAGCTCGGTATCATCTTAGACAAGGATTTTCAGATTGATATGATCCTTCAGTCCTTATCCGATGCATATGGTCAGTTCATCATGAACTTCCATATGCATAAGATGCAATGTACCTTGGCTGAGTTAATGAATATGCTGGTTACGGCTGAGCTTTCAATGAAAGGTTCAAAAGGCTCAGTTCTTACTGTGGAGCGGACTTCTTCCAAGAGAAAGTCTTTTGAAAAGAAAAAGAAGTCCATGAAGAAGCAGAAGGTGGATGGCAAGAACAAGAAGACAGGACCGAAGAAGAAGGCTTCTGAAAAGGAAAAGTGTTTCCACTGTCAGTCAGAAGGCCATTGGAAGCGGAACTGTCCTCAGTACCTGACCACCCTGAAGAACAAGAAGGATGGTCCTTCTGGAGGTATGCTCATTATCAAATCTAATCTTACGGTTTCTTCTGCATCCAGTTGGATGCTTGACTCTGGTTCTAGTGCTCATTTATGCATTTCTATATAGGGTCTTGAGGAGAGCAGGAGGCTGAGGGATTGGGAGATGATCCTATGTGTTGGGAATGGAGCAAGAGTTGCAGCTGTGGCCGTAGGAACCTACCCTCTGCAATTATCGTTAGGATTAGATTTAGTTTTAAGAGACTGTTATTATGTGCCTGCAGTAAGCAGGAATTTGATTTTTGTTTTATGTTTAGCACAAGAAGGCTATGTGATTAGCTTTCATAAGGACCATTGTAATATATTTTATGAAAATAATAAAGTTGCAAATGGTTTTGTTATTAATGGTCTCTATCAGTTACATGTTGATGTATCTATTTTTAATATTAAGCAAAATATGAATGCCATAGGAATTAAAAGGCCTAAAGATAGTCTAAATGATAAGTATTTGTGGCACCTAAGGCTAGGTCATATAGCGGAAGACAGGGTTAACAAATTGAAAAAATTTGGGCTACTGAGTCTGTTGACTTTCGAGTCATATCCAGTTTGTGAATCATGCTTTCAAGGCAAAATGATCAAGCTCCCTTTTGTGGGACATGGAGAAAGGGCCACAGATCTACTTGCCCTAGTACATACGGATGTGTGTGGCCCATTTGATGTGCCGACTAGAGGCAACTTTGTCTACTTCATTACCTTTATCGATGATATGTCTAGGTACGGGTATGTATTTCTAATGAAACACAAGTCTAAAGCTTTTGAAAGGTTCAAAGAATTTAGACATGAGGTAGAAAAATAAACAGAAAAGCCCATTAAGGTTTTTCGATCAGATCGAGGAGGTGAATACCTTAGTCGGGAATTCCTAGACTATCTTAAGGACAATGATATAGTCTCTCAATGGACTCCACCTGGAATGCCTCAAGTCAATGAAATTTCAGAATGGAGAAATCGGATCCTATTAGATATGGTCCGTTCCATGATGAGCTTCACAGACCTTCCAGAATTTTTTTGGAGATATTGTCTCATGACAGCAATTTATGTATTGAATAGGGTTTCCTCTAAAACTATTCCTACCACACTGTATGAGATATGACATGGTAAGAAGCCAAGTCTGAATCATCTCAGAATTTGAGGTTGTCCAGCTCATGTCAAGAGATAGCAGACGAACAAGTTAGAGTTCAGGTCTTTTAGAGCTCAGTTCATAGGATATCCTACAGAGTCATTAGGATACTATTTTTATATTCTGAAAGACAACAATGTGATTGTGAGTCAAAATACTATTTTTTTTGAAAAATAGTTTATTCAAGATGGTGGCATTGGAAGAATAATTAAGCCAAGGAGAATGTCTCCCAAGAGCAACGAGCTAAAGAACTTGAGGAACCTAATCAATCAGAACCAGTCCTAACACAACCTCTTCCACCTCGTAGATCGACTAGGGTTTCTCATCCTCCTGAAAGGTACTTAGGTACCATACAAGAGGATGTAGAAGAAATATTCCTCATGGGAAATGGGGTTCATGGTGATGATCCCAAGACCTATGACGAGGCGATATCAGATATCGACTTCGAGAAATGGTTAGAGGCAATGAGATCAGAAATTGACTTGATGCACTCAAACCAAGTCTAGACCTTGGTAGATCCACCTGAAGGTATTGTACCTATTAGGTGTAAATGGATCTTCAAGAGAAAGATAGGTGTAGATGGGAATGTAGAGACATTCAAGGCTAGGCTCGTAGCGAAAGGTTATAGTCAGCGCGAAGGCATTGACTATTAGGATACCTTCTCGCCCGTAGCCATGCTAAAATCCATCCGCACATTGCTTGTTGTTGTAGTCTATTTCGATTATGAAATATGGCAGATGGATGTAAAAATGACGTTCTTAAATGAATATCTTGAGGAAGATATCTATATGGAACAGCCACTTGGTTTCACATCCAGTGATGATGATCACAAGGTCTGCAAACTGCAAAAGTCCATTTATGGACTTAAGCAAGCATCTTGAAGTTGGAATACTCGTTTCAATGATGTGATCAAAATATTTGATTTCATCAAGAACGAGGAGGAACCATGTGTGTTCAAAAAGATCAGTGGGAGCGCAGTTGTCTTCCTCGTATTGTACGAGGATGATATCCTCCTAATTGAGAATGACATTCTCATGTTGACCTCAGTCAAAGTATAGTTGTCTAAGGAGTTCTCTATGAAAGATCTAGGAGAGGCATCCTTTATACTGGGTATTAAGGTCTATAGAGATAGACCAAATAGGATGCTGGGACTTTCACAGAAGATGTACATAGAGGAGGTGCTAAAAAGGTTTAGCATGGATAACTTCAAAAGAGGTTTATTGCCTTTTAGACATGGCATTCATCTCTCCAAGAAGATGTGCCCTAGCACACCTGAGGAGATTAAATGCATGAGCAAGATCCCTTATGCTTCGGCAATAGGGAGCCTCATGTATGTCATGCTATGTACACGATCTGATATAGCCCATGCTGTGAGTGTCACAAGCAGATATCAGTCGAATCCAAGCAAAGAGCGCTGGACTTCTGTAAAATATATCCTTGAGTACTTGAGAAGGACTAAGGATATATTTCTAATCTTTGGGAATGGAGAACTCCAGATTTAGGGATTTATAGACTCAAACTTTATGTTTGATATAGATGATCGAAAGTCGACATCTGGGAGTCTGTTCATTTGCAATGGTGGTGCAGTTAGCTGGAAGAGTTCCAAGTAAACGATAATTGCAGATTCCACCATGGAGGTAGAGTATATTACCGCATCGGAAGCTGCGAAGGAGGCATTCTGGTACAAAAAATTTGTCGCAGAACTTAGAGTGATGTCATCGGATGCCATACCTTTTTACTGCGACAATAATAGCGCCATAGCCCTAGCTAAGGAGCCAAAGTCTCACCAGAGGTCCAAGCACATCGAACGGCGATTCCATCTGATCCATGATTACTTCGAAAAAGGTTATGTCGAGGTCAAGAGAGTCGACTCCACAGACAATGTGGCAGACCCGCTGACTAAGCCATTGAGCCAACAGAAGATCGAAGCCCACCTTGAGAAGATGGGACTTAGATATGTAGCCAATTGGTATTAGGTCAAGTGGGATTTTGTTAGATGTGTGCCCTAGATGCCAGATCGGCTGATACATTCCTATACAAATCTAAGGGCAAAATTATAATTTTGACTATAAATGAATAAAAGGGTTATTCTTCTATCACATTGTGTACATTGTGTCTGTGATACATCCTTTGAGTTAGTGAGAATGTAAATTCATATTTTCAAGAGTTGAAAATTTAAGGCATGAATTTACATAACAAACTCATAAACTGCTCCTGACCATAAGATCATCACGAGGATGGTGATCGATCCGGAAGGTTGGTGTACGATCACTTCCTTAGGGTAGATGATTCTTGAGTCTACGGTGTTGAGACACCAGAGCGAGAGTACAGGTATTCATTGAGAACGAGAGTACTGAGCGTGACCACCTTGAGCAGTCATAAGGAAGTCTACCTTCTCGTTGATGACTAGCTCGATGCTGCAGTTGTGTGTCTAGTTCTTTGATCTGAGGTGCATCGACGGTTCACCTTGAGTGTGTTATAGTTTAACTACTCCATAACTCGATCTCCTAGCCATTCGAAACCCTGAGGTGTATGTTGGCTGTAGCATATCCATTGTAGGAACTAGATCGCACCAAGATGGGATCTATTAACCTCGGTAGATGAGAGGAGTAGTCCTATGATGATCGAAAGATTGAGTCCTTAAGCCCATGGCCATGGTAGAGTGAAATAATAGAAAAGAGTTTTCCATTGGGTTTCACATCGGACTCGGATCGATCGATTGATTCATATGACTGATGTTGGGTTTGACGAGTTCACCTTAACCCTAATTCAGTCGGGACTCATGATAGAGGAACTCAATCACATAGGTAGCTGCATCAAGAGGTTCATCTTCAATTTTGATGGGTTGCCACCATATACTCTAGGTATCACTGGTGGATTTTGAGAGCAATTAGAATGATTTTGATGATCGATCATTCTAATTGTCTGAATCAGAAGAGTTCTGGTCCATCGAAAGGAGTTTCGATGATGTCGATGATGAGATCATGATATGTCTCATTACCATACAGAATTGAACCTAACTGGATCACACAAATAAGGGTTAGGATCTGGATGTCATCAATTGGGCTACCCCAATTGATTTGGAAAAGATCCAATTAGGTTCAAGAAAATCGTGCTAGCACTCGATTGAGCCTAACTTTCTCCTCGTATAATCTTTTCTGTCTCTACTGAGCCAAATGTGATCTGGCTCATCCAAAGAATCTTGGAAAGATTTTTCTCAGTCTAATTGAAGCTTGTCCAGCTCAGAAAAGGCTTGTCTTAATTTGTGAGAAGAATTTAAGACAACACCTGCTAATTTCTAGCACCTGCCAATTTCATTTTAGGACATCTGTCAAAAGTTGACATATGGGTCTTAAACTGAAGAAGATTCATTGGAAAATTTTTGTGGAGTGTCTACATATCCAAACCACTTCAAATTGGGTGCCATAATCAGATTATGGCGTGAGCTCAATTGGATTTAAGTGGGCGCTCCAAATGGATAAGAACCAAAGAGTCCTGATAAACTTGGACTCTTTGGCGCCACCTTATTTGTGCTTATCCAATGTTGGTGCCAACATAGGAGAGAGCATGGGGATTCTTATCTAATGTGATCAAATGACATCACTCCATTAATCAAAATTTTTTCAGAATTTATTAAAATTTTTTGATTGGTCGAATGATGTGGCACTGCGCAGCATACAGGATCTATATAAACCCTGCTACACCTAGGGTTTCGAGAAGAACTTATTTTATGCAAAAAACCCATTAGCTGCCACCCCCTCCCCTCTTCTCTATATCCTCCCTGCTCTCCTTTCTCTGCTCTTCATGTCCAAGAAGTTGGACGTTCATCTGGCAAAGGTACAAGGCGTGGTGATGCCTGGAACAGAAGGCTGCAGGACATCTTCGATAGGCTGCAGGAGTTCTGAAGTACTTCTAAATTAGATATTGATCTGATTTTTGGAGCATAGAATCATGAGGAGAAGATGTTCTAGATCTTACCTGAGTGGATACTGGTAGAGGCCAGATGCTTGCATGGCTACATCAGAACCTCAGGCAGTGCTGCGATCATCTACAAGGTAATTAGATTACCCTTGAGGTAATCTATATTTCTCATACTTTTAGATTTAATTTTAGATTTTAAATATTAGATAATAAAATTAGATCTAATAGATATTAGATCTAAAATAGTATAAGATAAAAATTTTTAATTTATTTCACCCCAGATTTGATGAAATCTGGGAGATCCTACACAGGAAAAAGGCAGTTTTTCCTTCAATATTGTTTGACATTATCTCTAAGACCTTGCCGTCAACTTATTTTTTTCTCCTTATGTGTGCAACATTTTGAGGAGATTTTTTGTAAGATATTAGATAGGATCTGGTTCTACTATAAAAAAATAAGAAAGGAGGCATCCCATATTTCTTTGGGGTGTGTATTGGTATGAAATTGTGAAGGGAGGCGATATATCATGGAAGAGTCCACATGTTCTTGGACTCTTCACCCTACCTTCTTACATGCCTAATAAAAAGAGATCTATTTTTTGTTGTATGAATGTAAGAGACCAGGAAGAGAGCTTTCATGGTGAGGAGCCTTGGGCATGAGTTCATGGCATGAAAAAGAGGAGGAGAGTCCTCTCTCTTTGGGTTAGCACAAAAGCTGAATTCTAGGGTTTCTTCCTTAGGATTTGGGAAGAGAGAAAAAGAAAAGAAAAAAATTATTTTCTTCTCCATCTTTTTTTTACCTCTTCATCTCCTCTAGAAGTTCATCTTCAACCTCTGAAAAGGTTCCAGAGATTTGAAAAAAGGATCCAAATCAGTCAAAAAGAAGATCTTCGCGTGAGCCCGAGTAGATCGATCAGATCAAGGATTCGAGTGGACTTCCTATAGAGGTCGGATGCATGTACGACTGTGAGCAACTAGCGAGGACCCTCTCTACCATGTTCATCAGCAGCAACGATCATCGATCCATGCTCAGGTATCGAGTTCTGAACTCAGATTAGAAATATATGTGATCTACTACTTACATCCATACTTGCAGATTTTATCATGTGATTATTTCAAATTTTATATACAACATATCATATCATAGATCCTAGAGTAGGTTGATTTGATGATTAGATCATGTGTATGTTAGATTAATTTGATTAATCTAATTATCTTCTGCTATAATTTATTCAAAAAAATTTCAAAATACATCCATGAAATTACCTACATTCACCAACAATCTATAACTAAATGGATGATTATATCTTTAATTTCAGGAAGCAAGGTTTGATCGAAGTATAAAAAAGAGTTGATCTTTGACCTTAGGTTGTTAAACTTATACATCCTATTGAAATATGTATACCTGATTAATTATTATCTAGTTGAGAAAAAAAGAGAGAGAGAAGAAAGAAGAAGAAAAAGGAAGGATGGTCTTCGAGCCGACTCAGGTCTTAGGCTGTAGAAGATTAGCTCTCTATTTCTCTATTCGAGCTGACTCGATTTTGGTTCGAGCTGACTCGATGCTGTTCCAGTCTTGTGTGCTGGACCTTAGAGCATGTCGGAGCTGACTCCATTCTATCTTGAGCCAACTCCAATTCTTCAAGTGATCTTTTTATATGAAATTTATCTTTAATTCAGGTCTAATTTGTTCAAGATGTTCCTAATTAATTTCAATCTCATTTTAATAGTACTTTCATTTATAAAAAGTATTTTTAAGAATAATTTGAAGGATAATAGTATATTCTTATGTTTCAATGTGGGGTTGTCATCAAAATTATTTTTGAGGTCAGTAAATTTGACTATTGCAATTATATTTTGGAGGAAGATGGTACCATGGTATAGATAATATCAGGAGTTGGTTGAGAACAGCCACTAGTAGAAGATAGAGGTTACAAAGATGAACTAATGTAGAGAAAAAAAATAATTATATTTTTAGAGTTATGCTATTAGTTAAAATTTTATGGTAGAATCACAGTACAAAAGAAGTTATATGGAGAAAAGAAGATGAAATGAAAGCAAATTTTTTTAGTTGTTTTAGACTAAAAGAAATCGAATTTCAAGGATGAAATTCTTTAAAGGAGGAGAGAATGGTAACACCCCAAACCAAGGATGTGGTAGTTTGAGAGATTTGTATTTCATATTAGCATTTACTCAAGTGTGACATGGTTTATCATTCCCAATATATCTAAGTATTGAATGACTAGTTGGTTAGTGGTAATAAAGCACAACTCTAATTGTTAGTTAAGAGAAAATGGTTGAGGAATTTGATTAATAATAATGGCACTAAAGTTAAATTTTTGTGGTTATTGAGCATAGAATGAATGATATTTGAAAGGATCCTTTAAATAATATTGGTGTGGGTGGCAATTTGAAAGTATAAATACATGATTTAAAGCAAAAGTCTGAAACCCAGGGGATGGAGTTGACTCAAGTTTGAGTCACAAAAAAAGCCTGAGCGATGGGATTCTGTAGAGTTGCTAAACTTGAAGATTTTAAAAATATTTTTGTGAGGATTACTCAGCAACTATTTTTATATAAATAGAGGATTGAAAAATCAAGATATCTACTGGCTAATTCATAAGACATAAACCTAGCAAGGTAATTCATTAATTTTTCATTGCCTAAGGGGCTGTTCATCGATTTTCCCTTAGTTTTGTTGTTCTGGTTCTTATGTAAAAATAGAGAAGGTATAGGAAAGGAAAAGTGCTTAAAAAGGGATGCTTGGATGAGTCAAATATCAAGATGACCTATTAGAGGTGAGTGAATTCCTTCTAACGATGATATTTTTTGTCATATTTTGCTATGAAAATGGTCTACTGAAAATTAGTTTCTTATTATTTTACAACATGTATGTTTATGTATACAATCATGGGATCAGGAAATGACTGTTATTGATCTGATATCCAAGTATGTATATATGCGTTTGGGTACGTAGTTTGAACATAAATATATCTTTGGTATGGAAACACTTTTGAGCTGGTTTTAGCCTTGAAATTCCACTTTCTTGCATCAATAACATCATTATCATGAGCATAGCATCAGCATGGGCATTTTATACAGCATATATGTGAAGCTAGTTGGAACAGCAAAGTATTAGTAGCATGAAAATATATCGCATTAGCTTATTATCTTTAAGATTTATTATATTAACCAAGGTATTAATGGTTAATTATGCCTATGGTGATGAGTTTGTGGTGAAACTAATAAGCCTGTGGCGAAGCTAGTATGCCTGTGGCAAGATAATAATGATGCCCGTGGTAGAAATTGATATGCCTATGGCGAAGTAATATGCCTGTGGTGGAACTAACAGGCCTGTGGCAAAAAAATATGACTGTGGTGAAATAATATGTCCGTGGAGGCATACTAATATCTAGTGTGGTAGGCTGTCCACAGGATTGGCCTACCTATGGGATGTGTTGCCGATGAACCAGGTGTGTACAATGGCATAGTTAATAGTAAATAATTGCTTGTGTTCAGAAACAATCTCTTGCATGGCTAATGTTGCTCATGGCTTGATTCTTGTTTAAATGCCTGTGGGGTCCCAATAGGTATATGAGGTGTGCTATAATGGGTAGTATCATTGTTGTTCATTTATCTTTAATATTATCTCTCATATGATGTACTCCATGGGTTATTCCTACTCTTTGACAGCTTATCAGCAGTGTGTAATACATATTATTATGAACATCACAACTAAAATGTGGGAAGTATGTTAGTTTATTCTAACGGTACATGATATATGATATAATGAGTATATAAGCTATACTTTCCTATTTTCTCATTGTTAGATGATTACTCACTCACTAGGACTTGGTCTCATTATGGATTTCCTTTCTTTTTCTAGACAGATTCGAAGTACCATAGCTCAGCATAGAGGTTACCTTATCAGTGCTCATTTTTGGGTTGGGTCAGCTCGTGGAGGAGTATGTCCTTCTTTTGTTTATGCTAGCGAGTGTGAGGAGTTCATTTTTGGGATTTTACTCTATGTTGGGTTTTGTTTGAATCAGTGGTTGTTCATGTTAGCTTATGGGAAAAATATAGTTTGGGATGTATTATATGTGTTTGAAGCTGCGTAAACCAGTAAATGTTAAGTATATTTACCTTCAAACAGTTTGTACGGAACATAGTAAGATGAATGAAATCTTAGGTTGGTTTATGAAAAATGATAAATTGATTGAAATGCTTGAGTTAGCTGTTTGAGATATTGATTGAGTTAAATATAAATAGGTTATCAGCTTAGCCATAGTTCAGTAATTTTCCTTCACCCTTGGTTAAGGGTGGAGTGTAGCACGCTCACCCAGTTTTAGGGGTGGGGTGTTACAAATAACCATAGTAGTGCAGGACTTGTAGTAGGTGGCCTCATAGTAGCAACAATAGTGAGAGACTTGCACACTGGAAGTCAGCCAGTCTCAGTGCATCTGAGCCTTCCATCTCCTTCATGGAGCTAGGAATGGAGCCATTACTTACGCTCTCTTAGTTCTAAGAATGCTCCCCATGGGCACTGATCTTCTTGGTTGAGCATGAAGCACGCTTCCAACCACCACCATCATCATTCACTTAGCCCAAGAAAGGCACCACACAGTCATCACTCTTGTCCATGGAGCTCTAGACAAGATAAGGAGTACTCACCCTCCACTTCTTCTTCTTGTTCATCATGGGACTCGACTACTGATAGATCTCCATCTCCCCAACCTAAGGAGATTTTTGAGAGATGAGATGACCTCGACTAGAAGCAACAGGATGTAGATCAATATCTTAAGTGAAGAAAAGATTGCACACCCAATCAACAAAATCAAGGTACAGCAGAATTCAAAAATTTGATCCAACATGCGATTTGATTGAGATTGTATCTCGATCTGTGCCAGATCGTTCATGTATCTAAGATCAAAAAAATTTTAAATAATTTTAATCTAATTATGATGATCACATCATCACCTTTGTATATGTAGTGACATCACTATCCGATGATCGTGGAGTTGAAGTTTGCTATCGAGCTGCACACGTGTCCGACCTCTACAGATATCTACTTAGGCTCAAACTAGGATGCTTTCTCTGACTTCGATCCACCTTCACCAAAATGAATCAGCAAGCTCTTGGATTAGCCTTCGATCAGATCTCTGACAAAATCTCAATCAACCCTTGATCACAACCTTCTTTTTCCTTCTTGCAGATCTATCAACATCCGACTCTTCGAGTGTACTTGATGGACCAGCCCAACTCCTTTGGGCATGAGAGAGGAGGAGAGAGTAGAGAGGAGGGGGAGAAGGTTTGGAGATGTGTGGAGGACTTAGAGGAATTCTCTTTATAAAACATATGTCAAGGGGGCCTATTTATAGAATTAGAAACCTAAGAGTCCTAGGGCTTTAAGTCAAATGACTTAAAGCAGAAGGACTCTCATGATCTGGCGACCCTTCCCTCTGCTCTCCATGCTGAAAACCATGAGAAAACATGGTGGGGGTGAATTTTGTCGAACAAAATTTAGATGGGGCATGGCCCTCATCTGATCTCTCCTCTTTTAAATTCAAAATGGCGCTAGCCCTTATCCTCATCCACATAAGGACAAGTCTCCTTTAAATTCAAATGGGCTTTCATCCATTCATCTTAAATCAAATTTGAACTCTTCAAATTCAAGTAAGATGAAGCCCTTATCCTCTTATCCTTATCCACAAGGTGGTGCATGCCCCTTAACCTTATCAAGGGGGTGTGTACCATTCTTTCTGTGCACAAAACCACGAAGAAACATGGGGTGCCAACAGTTGGCGCCCCCCACCCTTAATTCTCTTAATAAGAGGCTTCTAGGACTCCAACACTTGGTGTCCAAATGAGCTTACTTTGATTTGATCAAGCCCTATCCAATAGAAAATTCAAATCAAGGAGAAATTGGGTTTAATCATGTGCTTGCATGATTTTTTAAAATCCAAAATTAGGATTTAATTAATCCTAACCTAGTTAGACTATGCTATCCCAATTATGCAATCCTAGACCAATACTCTTATTTGTGTGACCCCATAGGTTCAGCTTTGTCTGATTGTAGCATATATTATGATCTCCATTATTAATATCATCGAAATTCTTTTCAATGGATTGGAACTTCTTTCAATTCATCAAATTTAAAATTATCGATCATCGAGATAATTCTAATTGATCCCACGATCCATTAATGATATGTAGCAGTATGTAGTGGAAACCCATCAGAATTGAATGGTTGAACTTCTAGGTGCGGTTGCCGTATGATTCGATTCTTCTATCGTGAGTTCTGACATGATAGAGATTAAGAATAACTCATCAAATCTGATTTTTGTCATATGTAAGAATCGATCGACTTGAGTCCATTATGAAACCTTATCAAATCACCTTTTCGTCATTCACACTGCCATGAACATGGGCTTTAGGACTCAGTATAATGATCTATATAGGACTACTCTTCTCTCAAGGTCGATAGATCCCATATGGTGCGCACCCTATTCCTACAATGAGTCTACTGCAGCCAACATACACATTAAGGCTCCGTATGATTAGAAAATTGAGTTATGATTGAAGAAAAAACTATCTTTTTCCTGTGTAGGATCTTCCAGATTTTATCAAATCTGGGGCAGAATAAATTAAAATTTTTTTATCCTACACTATTTTAGATCTAATGTCTATTAGATCTAATTTTATTATCTGATATTTAAAATCTAAAATTAAATCTAAAAGTATGAGAAATATAGACATACCTCAAGGGTAATCTAATTACCCTGTAGATGATCGCAGCACTGCCTGAGGTTCTGATGTAGCCACGCAAGCGCCTGGCCTCTACCAGTATCCACTTAGGTAGGATATGGAACATCTTTTCCTCATGATTCTACGCTTCAAAAATCAGATCAATATCTGATTTGGAAGTACTTCAGAACTCTTTCTGAAGTTGGAGCAGCAGCCTGTTGAAGATGTCCTACAGCCTTCTGTTCCAGGCGTCACCACATCTTGTACCTTTGCCAGATGAATGTCCAACTTCTTGGATGTGAAGAGGGGAGAAAGGAGAGCAGGGAGGATATGGAGAAGAGTGGAGGGGGTGGCAGATAATGGGTTTTTTGCATAAAACAAGTTCTATCTTGAAACCCTAGGTGCAGCAGGGTTTATACAGATCCTGTATGCTGCGCAGTGCCACATCATTCGACCAATCAAAAAATTCTAAAAAATTTTGATTAATGAAGTGATGTTATCTGATCACATCAGATAAGAATCCCCATGCTCTCTCCTATGTTGGCACCAACATTGGATAAGCACAAATAAGGTGGCGCCAAAGAGTCCAAGTTTATCAAGACTCTTTGGTTCTTATCCATTTGGGGTGCCCACTTAAATCCAATTGAGCTCATGCCATAATCTGATTATGACACCTAATTTGAAGTGGTTTGGACATGTGGACACTCCACAAAAATCCTCCAATGAATCCTCTTCAGTTTAAGACCTATATGTCAACTTTTGACAGATGCCCTAAAATAAAATTGGCAGGTGCTAGAAATTAGCAGGTGTTATCTTAAATTCATCTCATGAATTAAGACAAGCCTTTTTTGAGATGGACAAGCTTCAATTAGATTGAGAAAAACCTTCTCAAGGTTCTCTGGATGAGTCAGATCACATTTGGCTCAGTAGAGAAAGAAAAGATTACACGAGGAGAAAGTTAGGCTCAATCGAGTGCTAGCATGATTTCCTTGAACCTAATTGGATCTTATCCAAATCAATTGGGGTAGCCCAATTGATGACATCTAGACCCTAATCCTTATTTGTGTGACCCAGTTAGGTTCAATTCTGTATGGTAATGAGACATGTCGTGATCTCATCATCGACATCATCGAAACTCCTTTCGATGGATCAGAACTCTTCTGATTCAGACAATTAGAATGATCGATCATCAAAATCATTCTAATTGCTCCCAAAATCCACCAGTGACACCTAGCAGTATATGGTGGTAACCCATCAGAACTGAAGATGAACCTCTTGGTGCAGCTACCTGTGTGATTGAGTTCTTTTATCATGAGTTCCGACTGAATTAGGATTAAGGTGAACTTGTCAAACCCAACATCAGTCATATGAATCAATCGATCGATCCGAGTCCGATGTGAAACCCAATGGAAAACTCTTTTCTATTATTTTACTCTACCATGGCCATGGGCTTAAGGACTCAATCTTTCGATCATCATAGGACTACTCCTCTCATCTACCGAGGTTGATAGATCCCATCTTGGTGCGATCTGGTTCCTACAATGGATATGCTACAGCCAACATACACCTCAGGATTCCGAATGGCTAGGAGACTGAGTTATAGTATAGTCAAACTATAACACACTCAAGGTGAACCGTCGATGCACCTCAGGTCAAAGAACTAGACACACAATTGTAGCATCGAGCTAGTTATCAACGAGAAGGTAGACTTCCTTATGACTGCTCGAGGTGGTCACGCTCAATACTCTCATTCTCAATGAATATCTGTACTCTCACTCTGGTGTCTCCACACCGTAGACTCAAGACTCATCTACCTTAAGAAAGTGATCGTACACTAACCTTTCAGATCGATCACCATCCTCGTGATGATCCTATGGTCAGGAGTAGTTTATAAGTTAGTTATGTAAATTCATGCCTTAAATTTTCAACTCTTGAAAATATGAATTAACATTATCACTAACTCAAAGGATATATCACAGAAACAATGTACACAATGTGATAGAAGAATAATCTTTTTATTCATTTATAGTAAAAATTATAATTTTGCCCTTAGATTTGTACAGAAATGTGTCAGCCGATCTGGCATCTAGGGCACACATCTAACAAACTCCCACTTGACCTAATGCCAATTGGCTACATATCTAAGTCCCATCTTCTCAAGGTGGGCTTCGATCTTCTATTGGCCCAATGGCTTAGTTAGCGGGTCTGCCATATTGTCTGTGGAGTTGACTCTCTTGACCTCGACATAGCTTTTTTCAAGGTAATCACGGATCAGATCAAATCGTCGCTCGATGTGCTTAGACTTCTGGTGAGATCTTGGCTCCTTAGCTAGGGCTATGGCGTCATTATTGTCACAGTAAAGAGGGATGGCATTCGATGACATCACTCCAAGCTCTGTGGCAAACTTCTTGTACTAGAATGCCTCCTTTGCAGCTTTCGATGCAGCAATATACTCTGCCTCCATGGTGGAATCTGCAATTACCGTTTGCTTGGAACTCTTCCAGCTAACTGCACCATCATTGCAAATAAACAGACTCCCAGGTGTCGACTTTCGATCATCTATATCAGATATAAAGTCTGAGTCTGTAAATCCCTGAATCTGGAGTTCTCCATTTCCAAAGACTAGAAACATATCCTTAGTCCTTCTCAAGTACTTAAGGATACATTTCACAGAAGTCCAGTGCTCTTCGCCGGGATTCGACTGATATCTACTTGTGACACTCACAGCATGGGCTATATCAAGTCGTGTACATAGCATGGCATACATGAGGCTCCCTATTGCCGAAGCATAAGGGATCTTGCTCATGCATTCAATCTCCTCAGGTGTGCTAGGGCACATCTTCTTGGAGAGATGAATGCCATGTCTAAAAGATAATAAACCTCTTTTAGAGTTTTTCATGCTAAACCTTTTTAGCACCTCCTCTATGTACATCTTCTGTGAAAGTTCGAGCATCCTATTTGGTCTATCTCTATAGATCTTAATACCCAGTATAAAGGATGCCTCTCCTAGATCTTTCATAGAGAACTCCTTAGACAACCATACTTTGACTGAGGTCAACATGGGAATGTCATTCCCAATTAGGAGGATGTCATCTACGTACAATACGAGGAAGACAACTGCGCTCCCACTGACCTTTTTGAACACACATGGTTCCTCCTCGTTCTTGATGAAACCAAATTTTTTGATCATATTATTAAAACGAGTATTCCAACTCTGAGATGCTTGCTTAAGTCCATAAATGGACCTTTGCAATTTGCAGACCTTGTGATCATCATCACTGGATGTGAAATCAAGCGGCTGTTCCATATAGATATCTTCCTCAACATATCCATTTAAGAACGCCGTTTTCACGTCCATCTGCCATATTTCATAATCGAAATAGGCTGCAACGGCCAGCAATGTGCGGATGGATTTTAGCATGGCTACGGGAGAGAAGGTATCCTGATAGTCAATACCTTCGCGCTAACTATAATCTTTCACTACGAGCCTAGCCTTGATTGTCTCCACATTTCCATCTGCACCTATCTTTCTCTTGAAGATCCATTTACATCCAATAGGTACAATACCTTCAGGTGGATCTACCAAGGTCCAGACTTGATTTGAGTGCATCGAGTCAATTTCTGATCTCATTGCCTCTAACCATTTCTCGGAGTCGATATCTGATATTGCCTCATCATAAGTCTTGGGATCATCACCATGAACCTCATTTTCTGTGAGGAATATTTTCTCTACATCCTCTTGTATGGTACCTAAGTACCTTTCAGGAGGATGGGAAACTCTAGTCAATCTACGAGGTGGGAGAGGTTGTGTTAGGACTGGTTCTGATTGATTAGGTTCCTCAGGTTCTTTAACTCGTTGCTTTTAGGAGACATTCTCCTTGAGCTTAATTATTCTTCCGATGCCACCATCTTGAATAAATTATTTTTCAAGAAAAATAGCATTTCGACTCACAATCACATTGTGGTCTTCCAGAATATAAAAATAATATCCTAATGACTCTTTAGGATATCCTATGAATCGAGCTCTAAAAGACCTGAACTCTAACTTATCCGTCTGCTGTCTCTTGACATGAGCTGGGCAACCTCAAATTTTGAGATGATTCAGACTTGGCTTCTTACCATGCCGTATCTCATACGGTGTGGTAGGAATGGTTTTATAGGAAACCCTATTCAATACATAAATTGCTGTCATGAGACAATGTCCCCAAAAAAATTCTGGGAGGTCTGTGAAGCTCATCATGGAATGGACTATATCTAATAGGGTCCGATTTCTCCGTTTTGAAACCCCGTTGAGTTGAGACATTCCAGGTGGAGTCCATTAAGAGACTATACTACTGTTCTTAAGATAGTCTAAGAATTTTCGACTAAGGTATTCACCTCCTCGATCTGATCGAAGAACCTTAATGAGGTTTCCTATTTATTTTTCTACCTCATGTCTGAATTCTTTGAACCTTTCAAAGGCTTCAGACTTGTGTTTCATTAGAAACACATACCCATACCTAGACATATCATCGGTAAAGATAATGAAGTAGATAAAGTTGCATCTAGCTGGCACATCAAATGGGCCGAACACATCCGTATGTACTAGGGCAAGTAGGTCTGTGGCCCTTTCCTCATGTCCCACAAAAGGGAGCTTGGTTATTTTGCCTTGAAAGCATGATTCACAAACTGGATATGACTCAGAAGTCAACAGACTCAGTAGCCCAGATTTCTTTAATTTGTTAACCCTGTCTTCCACTATATGACCTAGCCTTAAGTGCCACAGATACTTATCATTTAGACTATCTTTAGGCCTTTTAATTCCTATGGCATTCATATTTTGCTCAATATTAAAAACAGATACATCAACATGTAATTGATAGAGATCATTAATAACAAAACTATTTGTAACTTTATTATTTTCATAAAATATATTACAATGGTCCTTATGAAAGCTAATCACATAGCCTTCTTGTACTAAACATGAAACAGAAATCAAATTCCTGCTTACTGCAGGCATATAATAACAGTCTCTTAAAACTAAATCTAATCCTAACGGTAATCGCAGAGGGTAGGTTCCTACAGTCACAGTAGCAACTCTTGCTCTATTCCCGATACGTAGGATCATCTCCCCATCCCTCAGCCTCCTGTTCTCCTCAAGACACTGCATAGAAGTGCACAAATGAGCACTAGAACCAGAGTCAAGCACCCAACTAGATGCAGAAGAAACAGTAAGATTAGATTCGATAATGAGCATATCTCCAGAAGGACCATCCTTCTTGTTCTTCAGGGTGGCCAGGTACTGAGGACAGTTTCACTTCCAATGGCCTTCTGACTGACAATGGAAATATTTTCCATTTTCAGAAGCCTTCTTCTTCGTTCCTGTCTTCTTGTTCTTGCCATCCACCTTCTGCTTCTTCATGGACTTCTTTTTCTTTCCAAAAGATTTTCTCTTGGAAGAAGTCTGCTCCACAGTAAGAACTGAGCCTTTTGAACCTTTCATTGAAAGCTCAGTCGTAACCAGCATATTCCTTAACTCGGCCAAGGTACATTGCATCTTATGCATATGGAAGTTCATGATGAACTGACCATATGCATCGGACAAGGACTGAAGGATCACATCAATCTGAAAATTCTTGTCTAAGATGATATCAAGCTTCTCAAGCTCCTCAAGATCCTTGATCATTGTCAAACAATGATCTTGGACTGACTGCCCATCACGCATCTTGGCCTTAAAAAATCTTCGACAGACTTGATACTTGGCCGCACGACTCTGTTCACCAAACAACTCTTGTAGGTGAGCCAACATTTGGCGGATAGTCAAAATATTTTCATGTTGGCACTGTAAATCATCAGACATTGCACCCAACATGTAATACCTGGCTTTGTTATCATCATCCGTCCACTTTTTCAGAGACGCTCTTTGTTCAGCAGTCGGACGTGCTGGCATGGCAGGTGGGTCCTGATCCAAGACATGAGTCAATTTTTTGAAACCCAGAATAATTCTGTAGTTCCTCAATCAGTCTTTAAAATTTGGTCCATGTTGCTCCTAGATTGATTTTGATGATTACAAAGCAGATTGAAGGGATACAAATATTTTTATTTGAAAAAGTCTTTATGCTCTTCAGAGACAAAATTGTAATTTTACTAAAACCCTGATTTGATAGTATCATTTGGTAGAACTAATGATTTCTAATCTAATGGTGAAAATTTTATTGATTTTGGACTTGTATTTTGAAAGTTATGCATGTTTGAAAATCATGAGTCGACCCGTGAGTCAACTCATGGCACAATGAGCTGATTGGCACGCAGATTTTTTGTTGGCACACCTTGTGAGTCGACCCCATGGGGTCGACCCCCAGGCATGAGTCGACCCTCATGAGTCGACCCCTACAGTTTTAGGCCAAAAGTTGCAGAAACTCATTTTCTGGTTGTTGCAACAGAGGTCGACTCATGAGTCGACCCCTGCGACGGAAATTGTCCGCAACGGCTAGTTTTTTGCCCGTTTTAATTGCCTTTTATGCTCCCTTAAAATGCTCTAATGGCTCTTTTTCTGCCTAAAATATTTTTCCTTGTTTCTTAAGGCTATAAAAGGTTTCAAAAGGTGAAAGGAAAAAAGAGATCAACGATATACACGAGAGAAAAAGAAAGGGGATCCACAATCTATACGAGAGAGATAAGGAATCTACAATATACACGAGAGATTGTGAAAGAGAAAAGCAAGAGCGTTCAAAAGGGCATTCAAGAGCATTCAAAGAGAGGGTTTTTCAAGCCAATTTTTCAACCTTGATCAAGAGTTCTTTCAAAGCCTTCAAGAAGTCTTCAATCAAAGTTCACTTTCTCCTCAAGCATTCATTCAACTCTTCATCCACCTTGAGGAAATCCAAAAAGGGGATTCTTCATTTGAGTAAAGTATTTTTATTGTTATATTCGCTCATTTAAGGAGCTATTCCTGTACTTATTTGTGCTCTAAACTGTCTTACTCTTTGTAAGTAATTGTTCTTATTTTTGGAGGGTTTCCAAAACAAGGGAAGGTTGATCCGAACCTGAAATCGAAGTGTTTTGGGTTGGCTTGTACCCGGAAAATAAGTGGACTAGCTTGGGATAGCTAGTGTCGGAGTTTCCGACGTTTGTATTCAGGTTGAATACAAGTATAGTGGATTAGAATTCCCAAGTAGGAGCTTGGGGAGTGGATGTAGGTGCAAGGTTGGCACCGAACCACTATAAATCCTTGTGTTTATGGTGTGCTTTATTATTTCTCTTTATTTCTTTATTATATCCTTGCATTCTTGCTTTAGGTAATTAATCTTGATTTAAAGTCTTTCTTCTCATTCATCAAGCTTTTAACAAATACTTTTCATAAGTAATTAGTTGAGCTTAAAATTTTCAGAAACCCAATTCACCCCCCCCCCTCTTGGGTTGCATAGCTGGGCAACAAGTGGTATCAGAGTCCGGTGCTCTAGCCCTTCTTTGATCTAACAATCAAAGAGCCAAAGATCTATGGCAACCCATGTAGGTACATCTCTAGCCGAGGGGCAATCTACAAACCGACCTCCACTTTTCAATGGGTCTAATTACACCTATTGGAAAGCTCGGATGAAGATATTCATACAAGCACTCGACTATGATATGTGGAGTATCATAGTGAACGGTCCTCACACACCCACCAAGATTATAGATGGTGAGGAGTCAACCAAACCCGAGAAAGAATGGAATGAGGTTGATAAGAAATTGGCATAATTAAATGCTAAAGCTATGAATGTTCTTTATTGTGCACTTGATGCAAATGAATTTAATCGCATTTCTACTTGTGCATCTGCTAAAGAAATATGGGATAGGTTAGAAGTAACCCATGAGGGAACAAATCAAGTAAAAGAGTCTAAAATAAACATGCTTGTGCATAAATATGAATTGTTTAAAATGGAGCATGATGAGTCCATAACTGCTATGTTTACTCATTTTATTGATATAATTAATGGTTTAAAGAGTCTTGGCAAATCTTATACTAATAGTGAGCTTGTAAGGAAGATTCTCAGGTCATTGCTAAGAACTTGGAAAGCCAAGGTGACTGCCATCCAAGAAGCAAAGGACTTGAACACTCTACCTCTAGAAGAGCTTCTTGGATCCTTGATGACTCATGAACTTAGCATGAAGCAACATCAAGAGGATGAAGTCAAAAAGAAAAGAACCATTACCCTCAAATCCACAGCGTCGCCTGATGATGAAACGGATGACTCTGAAGATGAAGAACAGGATGAAGAGATGGCACTCATCACCCGGAGATTTAAGAAGTTTCTAAGAAAAAGAAAACAGAGGATGAGAAAGAAGTTATTCACAAAAGGGGAACAAAGCAAAGAGAAAGAGAAAGATCAACCCCTTATATGCTACGAGTGCAAGAAGCCGGGACATTTCAAATCCGAATGTCCACAACTAAAGAAAGGTCCCAAAAAGTTCAAAAAGAAAGCAATGATGGCGACTTAGAGTGCGAGTGATGACTCAAGCTCCGATGAGGAAACCTCAACAGAACAAGCCAACCTGTGCCTTATGGCACACGAAAATGAGGTAACTTCTGAGTTTCCTAGTGAATTTACTTTTGAAGAATTGCATGAAGCATTCTATGATTTAATTGATGAATTAAAGAAACTAGGGATGAAAAATAAAGAACTAAAATTGGAAAATCAGTCCTTGGTGAAACAAGCTGAAAACCTTTTAATTGAAAAATCCACCTTGATTCAAGAAAATCAAAGCTTAAAGAATGAAATTAACAAGCTGAAACCTATAATAGATAAGTTCACCTTAAGTTCAAACAAACTAAATATGATCCTTGATAATCAAAAAGCTGTATATGATAAGGCTGGACTTGGCTATAACCCATTGAAGAAACAAAAATTTTTGAAGAATATTTATGTAAATTATTCAAGTAACAAGTCTACAAATATTACTTGTTTCAAATGTGGTAGAATAGGACATAAATCATACACATGCCTTATTAACAAATCTGCAAACACAACTATAAAGAAAATATGGGTTCCAAAAGAAACCATTTTGACTAACCTAAAAGGACCCAAGAAAGCTTGGGTACCTAAGACAGAAACTTGACCTTTGCTTGCAGGTGTGTCTAGCATCCCAAGGAGGAAACAGAAAATGGTATCTTGACAGTGGATGCTCGAGACACATGACTGGTGATGAATCACAATTCATCACGCTTGATGCTAAGGATGGAGGGATGGTCACCTTTGGAGATAATGGCAAAGGAAAGATCATCGGGATAGGTAACATTGGTATCACTCCCTCCAAATACATTAAAAATATTTTGTTAGTTAAAGGTTTAAAGCATAACTTACTTAGCATTAGTCAATTTTGTGATAAAGGGTATAAAGTTATTTTTGAATCATCTGTTTGCATTGTGACTGGTCCTATTAACGATGGCATTAAATTTATAGGACATAGGCATGGCAATGTTTATATGGTAGATTTGAATGATTTAGCTAAATTAGACATGCAATGCCTAGTATCCTTGAATGCTAAAGTTAATGAGACTAGTTGGCTGTGGCATCGTAGACTTGCACATATTAGCATGCATTCTCTTTCAAAATTAATTAAGAAAGAATTAGTTCTTGGTTTGCCAAAATAGAATTTTGAAAAGGATAGAATTTGTGATGCATGCCAATTAGGTAAACAAACTAGAGTTTCATTTAAATCCAAAAATACTGTTTCAACTTCTAGACCATTAGAGCTCTTACATATGGACTTATTTGGACCAACTAGAACCACTAGTCTAGGAGGAAAATGATATGGCTTTGTAATTATAGATGATTACTCTCGTTTTACTTAGATTTTTTTTTTGGCACACAAAGATGAAACTTTTCAGATTTTCACTAAATTTCACCGAAAAGTCACTAATGAAAAATGGTTTTCAATTCAAAATATTAGAAGTGATCATGGAACTGAATTTGAAAATCAAGACTTTAAAAATTTTTGTGATGAAAATGGAATTGGCCATAACTTCTCTGCTCCTAGGACACCCCAACAGAATGGGGTAGTTGAAAGGAAAAACAGAACCTTAGAAGAAATGGCCCGTACCATGCTTTGTGAAAGCAACCTTCCAAGATATTTTTGGGCGGAAGCAATTAACACAGCATGTTACATTTTAAATCGTGCTTTGATTTAGACAATTTTTAAAAAAAACCCCTTATGAACTTTGGAAAGGAAGAAAACCAAATATTGCATATTTTTATGTTTTTGGTTGCCGATGTTTTGTATTAAATAATGGCAAAGAAAAACTTGGTAAATTTGATGCAAAATCAAATGAAGCAATCTTTCTAGGCTACTCCTCCACTAGTAAAGCATTTAGAGTTTTCAACAAAAGAACTTTAGTAGTTGAGGAGTCCATACATGTTGTTTTTGATGAATCTAACGATCTTCCTTCAAGGAAGAATGAGGGTGTTGATGATGCAGATCCACTAATAGAAGGTATGAAGGAAATCACTCTGAAAGATTCAGCAACTCCAGAAGACAAGGATCAAGAAGACAAACAAGATGAGAGAGGAGAAAAAATTCAAGAACAATCTCAAGGTACAAATGACCTATCCAAGGAATGGAGGTATGTTCACAACCACCCTAAGGAGTTAATTATTGGTGATCCTATGCATGGGGTAAAAACCCGTTCTTCACTTAGAGATGTAGTTAATCATTGTGCTTTTGTATCTCATCTTGAACCTAAAACTTTTGAAGAAGCTGAAAATGATCATAATTGGATTAATGCAATGCAAGAGGAACTTAATCAATTTGAAAGAAATAATGTTTGGACCTTAGTATCAAGATCTAAAAATTATTCAATAATTGGCACAAAATGGGTCTTTAGAAACAAATTAGATGAGCATGGAAATGTAATTAGAAATAAAGCAAGACTGGTTGCTAAGGGATATAATCAAGAAGAAGGAATTGATTTTGATGAAACCTTTGCACCTGTTGCTAGATTAGAAGCTATTAGACTTCTACTTGCATATGCTTGCTTTATGAAATTCAAATTATTTCAAATGGATGTTAAAAGTGCATTTTTAAATGGATATATTGTTGAAGAAGTATATGTAGAACAACCCCCTGGATTTGAAAATCATACCTTTTCTAATCATGTCTTTAGATTAAATAAAGCTTTATATGGATTAAAATAAGCACCTAGAGCATGGTATGATAGGCTAAGCAAATTTCTACTAAATAATGGTTTTTCAAGAGGTAATGTAGATACAACCCTCTTTATTAAAAGAAATCAAAATGATATGCTAGTTATACAAATTTATGTTGATGACATAATTTTTGGGTCTACTAATGAATCCCTTTGTCAAGACATTGCTAAGCTTATGCAGGGGGAGTTCGAGATGAGCATGATGGGAGAACTCACCTTTTTCCTCGGACTCCAAATCAAACAATCAAAAGAGGGAATCTCCATCACCCAAAGCAAGTACACCAAGGAACTACTCAAAAGATTTGGAATGGAGAACTGCAAACCAATTGGCACACCAATGAGTCCCTCATGTAAGCTTGACAAGGATGATGAAGGTAAAAGTGTAGACTTAAAATACTATAGAGGTATGATTGGCTCATTATTATATTTAACTGCAAGTAGGCCTGATATCATGTTTAGTGTTTGTTTATGTGCTAGATATCAATCTAATCCTAAAGAATCTCATTTGAATGCTGTTAAAAGAATCCTTAGATACTTAAATGGTACTCAAACTCTAGGGTTATGGTACTCTAAGGACTCACAAATTGAATTATTAGGATATTCAGATGCTGATTTTGCTGGATGTAAATTAGATAGAAAAAGCACAAGTGAAACTTGCCAATTTCTTGGAGTTAACTTAATCTCATGGTTTAGCAAGAAACAAAATTCGGTGGCACTGTCTACGGCTGAGGCCGAATACATTGCAGTCGGAAGTTGTTGTGCTCAAATCTTATGGATTAAGCAACAACTCGAAGACTTTGGAATCAAACTTAATGAAACACCAATAAGATGTGACAACACAAGTGCCATAAATCTATCTAAAAATCCAATTCAACACTCAAGATCCAAACATATTGAAATAAGGCATCACTTTATAAGAGAACATGTTCAAAATAAAAATATAATTCTTGAATATGTTTGCACTGAAAATCAATTAGCTGATATCTTTACAAAGGCCCTTAGTGAGGATAAATTTTGTGAAATTAGGAGAAATCTAGGAATTCTAGATCCATATGCCTAAATTTTTCTCAATTTCCAAGAATTGATGTCAAAAATTCTTAGAGCTCAATTTCCAACATCTATCCTGGTTCCAAAAGCTCAAGTTTATCATTCTAAAAACTTATCTTTGAGCAAAACTCCTTCTCCCAAAATTTTAAATTTTTCTGAAATTTATTCATATTTTTTCTGAATTTTTGAACTTCATGAGTCGACCCCCATGAGTCGACTCAATGGCAAACTTGTTATTTCCTCAAACTTCCCACGGGCTCATTGTTTTTATATGGGTTGCTGTTCGTGAGCCGACCATCCGTCATCTTCTTCCTCCAAAAGCCATCCTCTCCAATTCCTTTTGCTCCAAATCCAAGGAACTAGTTCGAGGCACTTCTCCCTCCTCCTCTCCACCAAAAATCGCCACCTTGGAAAGGAATTTTTGTGCTTTCTCCATTGTTTGGCACGGTGGAGCGTGCCCTAGCACTCCACCGTTCTTCCCAAATCCACCTCTTTTCTCCACCAAAATCCCTCTTCACTCTCTTGTGATCCCTCCTCCACTCATTCACTGGTTCCTCCAAGTCTCCTTGCCTGCTACTGTAGTGAATATGGCTCCGAAGATGAAGCTTCCCCAAAGAAGAAAGTCAATTCGAGAGCCTGAAGAAATTGTCCGAAAGAAAAGGCAAGCTGGTCAGTCTTCCACTGCTCCCACTCCAGCTTCAGTATCTGCTCAAGGTCCCCCTCAATCCTCCCTAAGCCCCAGTAAGAATCCTCTTTCTGATAGAAAAGTGAAACGGGAAGAATATAGATTTTCGGTTCTTTGAAAAAGAGGGTTTACATTTGCAACTAAGATTAAAAACCAGGATGGGTTTCTACTGCTCCCTTAAGGAAGTCACCTATGTTGACCTAGTTAGAGAATTCTACCAGAATCTACATTATGGAAATGGGTCAGTGACTTCAACAGTCAAGGGTATTGATATTTGTTTGGATCTAGTATATTGGGAGAAATCTTCAGTTGCCTAGTGAGGGTTACTCTTATATGGAACTCCCAGTAAAAGAAGAGGGGATCAGAGTTATTCTAGGAGAAACTTATTCAGAAGTTTAAATAAATTGGAAGCAAAGATTTTGTCCATTGAGATGAGGATCCTGCATCAGATGGTAACGAAGCTCTTCTTTCCTAGGAGTGGTAGGCATGACTTACTTTCCAGCAGAGATGTTTGTATCATGTTCCATGTCATCACTCAGACCCCCCTGAACCTTCCTGCACTTATGATAGAGGCCATAAGAGAGACTTTAAACAGATCCAAGGCACACTTGCCTTATGGTATGGCCCTTACTAGTGTATTTAGGAGGTTTGGAGTTAGCTGTGAGGGGGAGGCTTCTACTAAGCTCTCACATGTGGACACTTTCAACCAACACACCCTGCACCGAATGGGATTTACAAAGACTGATGGTGGTTGGATCAAGGGCTCTGAAGAAAGAGCTGAGGAGAGAGCTGAGGAGAGAGCTGAAGACAGAACTGAAGCAGAGCTGAAGAAGAAGGTCCATCATCTCCTGTCCATGACTTCAGGGCAGCATCACCAAATATCCAGTTCATTCCTGATACAGAGGCTGGCCCTTCAGAGTTTACTAGGATGCCCACACCAGTGTATCAGCCAGAGAGCAGAGCACCTCTATCAGAGTTCAGACTGGCTGACGATCAGATCGAGCAGATATCACAGCGTGTGGCTTCTTTGCTGTCTAGTCAGTGGAGTAGTACTTCTTTTGCACCTGGAGCCACTTCTTCTGATCAGACAATTACTCCCCACATCTCCACTGTGTTTCAGATGATATCAGATCAGTCCATCCGGATCCAGCAGCTTGAGGACACAGTCTGGAGACTGACTGGCAGAGTTCTTGACTTGCAGGGGCAAGTCCTTGCTTTGGCCCATCTCAAGCCACAGGAGTCAACTATTGAGGTCACAGACCTCACTGCAGAGACTGGCAAGCTCAGAGGAGCACTAGAGGGTGGATATGAGTTACTGAGGAAAGAGATCCGAGGATCGAGTGAACATGCAACCACTCAGTTCACTGCTCTACTACAGTCTGCTTCCAGAGCACTGAACGTACTTGATTCCATCAGACTCACCCTTTCTGTTCAGTCCTTAGCCTCTCAGCGTTCTCAGCCTTCCAGTTCATCTCGCTCTCCTGCTCGTCCCAGAGGCAGACGGGGTAGAGGATGCACTTCTGATCCATCAGCTTCTCATCCCATATCTGATGATTTCGATCCATGACTTCTCATGATCTTTACTAGATCCTAGGTATTAGTGTCTTGTTCTAGGATCTGTATTTTGGGGCCATGTATTGACAATTAGCTGGTTGACTTTTATATTAAGAACTATGTATTGAAACAATTATAGTTTTATGGTATCATCTTTTACTTCTACCTTTTGTAATGATGACGATCATATTTTGGTTATATATATATTCTCCTTGTTGAAATATTATCTTCTCTTTGTTGTTGTTTACTGTTAATAATTGCTGTATTAAGGGGGAGCAAACATCTATGATAAACTCTAAAGGGGGAGAAATTAAAGAATATTTCAGAAAAAGGAGGAGTTAACCATGTTTGATGATGTCAAAAAGGGGGAGAAATTAAACAAAAATTAAAGAAAAAGTAACCCATCAAAAGCAAAACCATAAATTATGAGCAATTAAAGAAAAAGCAACCCATCAAAAGCAAAACTACAAATTATGAGAAATTAATGAATGAATTGAAAAATTTAAAGAACAATATCAAAAATACAATGCTAAGTACAATGCAAATAAGTAACTTTTAAATTACCTCTTTACATATGCTCTGATTTACTTTAAAATTTTAAATATGCTCTGATATACTTCAAAATTTCAACTTGCTCTAATACATCTTTTGAAATTTTATTTACCTTGATACATCTTAAGAAATTTAACTTGCTCTGATACATCTTTTGAAATTTTATTTGCCTTGATACATCTTAAGAAATTTAACTTACTCTGATACATCTTAAAATTTTTTTTACTTGCTCTGATACATTATAAAATTTGCTCTGATACATTGTAAAATTTTCTCTGATACATTGTAAAATCTTTTCTGATAATATTGTAAAAATTATTTTTCTTGCTATGATACATTGCAAAATTTATTTTTCTCTTGCTCTGATACATCTTAAACTCAAAATGATCTAATACTCTTTAAGAAAATAGACAAACTATTTTTGCATATGACCATTTATATCACATGCCAAAAGAATCATACTCTTTTCAAGCATATACACCTATAATGCATTCTTTTGAAATTAATGCATTCACATAAATGCTTTTGTTCAAGTGTTTTGTCATCATCAAAAAGGGGGAGATTGTTGCTCCTAGATTGATTTTGATGATTACAAAGCAGATTGAAGGGATACAAATATTTTTTAATTGAAAAAGTCTTTATGCTCTTCAAGGGCAAAATCATAATTTTACTAAAATCCTGATTTGATAGTATCATTTGGTAGAACAAATGATTTGTAATCTATTGGTGAAAATTTTATTATTTTTGGATTTATATTTTTGAAGTTGTGAATGTTTGAAGTGCATGAGTCGACTCATGAGTCAACTCATGGCACTATGAGCTGATTGGCACGTAAAAATTTCCCTTGGCACGCTGGATTTTTGGCTTGGCACGACCTGTGAGTCGACTCATGAGTCGACCCACAAGGCATGAGTCGACTCATGAGTCGACCTCTGCTGATTTGGGCCAAAAAATCCAGAAATCAAAGTTTCTGACTGTTGCAACAGAAGTCGACTCATGAGTCGACTCCTGAAGCATGAGTCGACTCATGAGTCGACCCCTGCGACGAAAATCGTCCGCAACGGCTAGTTTTTTGCCCGTTTTAATTACCTTTTATGCTCCCTAAAAATGCTCTAACGGCTCTTTTTCTGCCTAATATGTTTTTTCTTATTTCTTAATGCTATAAAAGGTTTCAAAAGGTGAAAATACAGAAAATATACAAGGGATCCAAAAATCTACACGAGAGAGATTGAGATCAACGAAATACACAAAAGAAAAAGAGAGGAGATCCACAATCCACACAAGAGAGACAAGAGATCTACAATATACACGAGAGATTGTGAAAGAGAAAAGCAAGAGTGTTCAAAAGGGCATTCAAGAGTATTCAAAGAGAGGATTTTTCAAGCCAACTGTTCAACCTTGATCAAGAGATCTTTCAAAGCCTTCAAGAAGTCTTCAATCAAAGTTCATCTTCTCCTCAAGCGTTCATTCAACTCTTCATCCACCTTGAGGAAATCCAAAAAGGAGATTCTTCATTTGAGTAAAGTATTTTTATTGTTATATTCGCTCATTTAAGGAGCTATTCTTGTACTTATTTATGCTCTAAACTGTCTTACTCTTTGTGAGTAATTGTTCTTATTTTTGGAGGGTTTCCAAAATAAGGGAAGGTTGATCCGAACCTGAAATCGGAGTGTTTTGGGTTGGCTTGTACCCGGGAAACAAGTGGACTAGCTTGGGATAGCTAGTGTCAGAGTTTCCGACGATTTGTATTCGGGTTGAATACAAGTATAGTGGATTGAAATTCCCAAGTAGGAGCTTGGGGAGTGGACGTAGGTGCAAGGTTGGCACCGAACCACTATAAATCCTTGTGTTTGTGGTGTGCTTTATTGTTTCTCTTTATTTCTTTATTATATCCTTGCATTCTTGCTTTAGGTAATTAATCTTGATTTAAAGTCTTTCTTCTCATTCATCAAGCTTTTAACAAATACTTTTCATAGTTGAGCTTAAATTTTTTTAAAAACCCAATTCACCCCCCCTCTTGGGTTGCATAGCTGGGCAACAAAAAATATCAAAATAATTTTTATTAATTCATAATTCATGTATATATACAAAAATGAGCATAACCATCAACAGACTGACGATTGGCTTTGGGATACTATTCCCAATAATCTCCCACTTGGTCTAAAGCCAATCGGTGCAGTATATAATACCCATTTTCGACTTGTAGTTGTCGAACTCCTTCACCGCAATGGCTTTAGTGAATGGGTCAGCCAGGTTCTCCTTTCCGTCGATCTTCTAAAGATCGACGTCATCTCGATCCATAATTTTTTGGATGAGATGGTAGCGGCGCAGAATATGCTTCATCCGCTGGTGTGCCTTTGGTTCCTTCGCCTGAGCAATGGCTCCAGAGCTGTCACAGAAGAGCAAAACTGGACCAACAAGGGAGGGTGCTACTTCGAGCTCGGTGATGAATTTTCTCATCCACGCTGCTTCTTCGGCAGCATCTGATGCAGTGACATACTCCACCTCGCAAACTGAATCAGCCACTGTGTGCTGCTTGAAACTTTTTCAGCAGATAGCCCCACCATTAAGGATAAAAATAAATCCCGACACACTTTTGCTGTCATCATGATCAGACTGAAAACTAGAGTCTGTAAACCCTATAAGTCTCAAGTCTGATTCACCATAAACAAGCCACTGGTCCTTAGTATTTCTTAAATACTTCAGGATGGTTTTAACAACCTTCTAGTGATTCTCCCCTAGATCAGATTGGTATCTACTCACTACCCTTAGTGAGTATGCCACATCTGATCGTGTACATGTCATGACGTACATGATAGATCCCACTGTCAAAGCATATGAAATCCTACCCATACGCTCTCTCTCTTGAGGTATTGTCGGACAATCCCTCTTCGAGAGAGAAATTCCATGGCCTATCGGAAGATAGCCTTTCTTAGAATTCTCCATGCTGAACCTCTTCAACATAGTATCAATGTACGTGGACTGAGATAAACCAAGCAACCTTTTAGATCTATCCTTATAGATCCTCATCCCTAGGATGTAGGAAGCTTCTCCCAGATCCTTCATGGAGAACTGTGACGACAGTCAAATCTTTATTCCCTGTAATGCAGAGACATCATTTTCGATTAAGAGAATATCATCTACATATAATATAAGAAATACTACTACTGGACCATTAGCCCACTTATAAATGCATGGCTCTTCTCCGTTCTTAACGAAGCCATACGTCTTGATCGTCTTATCAAAATGTATGTTCCAACTCTGTGATGCCTGCTTAAGTCCATAAATGGACCTCTGTAGCCTACACACCTTAGACTCATCTGTGGATGTGAATCCTTCAGGTTGTATCATATACACCTCTTCATCCAGCTCTCCGTTTAGCAAAGCTGTCTTCACATCCATCTGCCAGATTTCATAGTCCAGATGGGCAGCTATCGCAAGCATAATCCGAATGGATTTGAGCATTGCCATCAGAGAAAACGTCTCGTCATAGTCTATACCATAATGTTGATGATATCCCTTGGCAACCAGACGGGCTTTATAGGTTTCCACCTTTCCGTCTGTGCCTCTCTTCCTCTTGAAGACCCACTTACACCCCATGGGTTTTACTCCTTTGGGTGGGTCAACCAATGTCCACTCATCGTTGACTTTCATGGACTCCATTTTGGATTTCATGGCCTCCAGCCATTTCTCAGAGTCGGGTCTCTGCATTGCATCCATGTAGGTGATTGGATCCTCATCATTTTCATCAAGTTCGATAGGATCGCCATCCCGAACCAAGAAATTATAGTATCTATCCGGTTGATGTAGTACTCTACCAGATCGCCTTAAGGGTGCTTGAACAATGGGCTTCGGATCTGATCTAACCAAATTCGGTTCAAGTTCAACAACTTGTGTTGGTTTTTTTACCTGTCGAACTTCGTTAAGTTCGACCTTAGAGGCAACAGTCCCTTCACCAAGGAACTCCTTTTCCTAAAAGATTGTCTTAAGGCTGACAAACACTTTTTGCTCATCAGCTAGGTAGAAGTAATACCCTTTGGTCTCTTTTGGATACCCTATAAAATTACACTTGTCAGACCTAAGTCCAAGCTTGTCCGTAATTAAATGTTTAACATAAGTCGGACACCCCCAAACCCTAAGGTGCGAGAGTACTGACTTACGTCCTATCCATATCTCATATGGCATTTTGGTTACAGACTTACTCGAAACTCTATTTAGAAGGTAACAAGTCGATTCGAGTGCATATCCCCAGAGGGACATCGGCGGACCAGCAAACCCCATCATGGATCGAACCATGTCCAACAAGGTCCGATTCCTCCCTTCAGATACACCATTATGCTGTGGTGTTCCAAGAAGAGTCCATTGAGAGAGAATCCCATTCTCCCCAAGATATGTCAGAAACTCATTGGAAAGGTATTCACCTTCTCGATCAGATCGAAGAGTTTTAATACACTTCCCAGTTTATTTTTCTACCTCATTTTGAAATAGTTTGAATATTTCAAATGACTCCGACTTATGCTTCATTAAATAGACATACCCATACCTCGATAGGTTGTCTGTGAAGGTTATGAAGTAGAAATATCCACCTCTTGCACTTGTGCTCATGGGTCCATATACATCAGAATGTACCAGACCCAAGTGTTCACTAGCTCGCTCATCTTTTCCAGTAAAAGGTGACTTGGTCATTTTACCAAGAAGATAGGACTCACAGGTTGGAAGTGATTCACAATCACCTACTTCAAGAATTTCTTCTTGAGCCAACCTGTTTATCCTGTTCTTATTGATATGACCTAGCCTACAGTGCCAAAGGTAGACTTCTGACACATTACCTATTCTAGGATGTTTACCAAAGATTTGAACTACATTAACAGGTTGTGATAGAAAGTAAATTCTATTATTAAGTTGTCCAACAAACATTGTAACACCATTCAAAATAATATTGCAAATATTTTTTTTTATTAAAAATTGATAATCGTTCATGGCCAAAAGGCCTACAGAAATAATATTTAATAAAAAGCTTGGACAATAGTGACATTCACTCAGAATTACGTTTCGAAAATTGATTACAAGGTTCATGATTCCTAATACTAGAACTAAAACTTTGCTTCCATTTTCAACGTTCAGGAATCTCTCACCTTCATCAAATCTCCTACTGACCTGCAGACTCTGCATCGAATTGCAAATATGATAAGGGCTTCCGGTATCCAATACTCAGGCAGTAGTATCACAAATGAAAAAGTTGCAAGGTGTTATCATATAAGTACCTTGCTTCTTTTTCGGCCTGTTCGGATCCAGTGAGGCAATGTATAGAGGATAGTTTCTCTTCCAGTGCCCCTGCTTCTTGCAAAAGAAGCACTCCGCCTGGCTCTGATCAGGCTTGCACTTCTTGGTCTGACCCTGTGCAAACGTCCCAGCATGCAGCTGCACCTTCTTATTCTTCTTCTTCTTGTTCTTCTTCTTCCCTTTCTTAAAGGATTGACGACCAGAAGAAGACCCTCCCACAACATTCACCGACTCCTTATGGAGCTGATGATCCTTCTCAAAGTTCTGTAGCAACCCCAACAAATCGTGGTAGTTCACTGCAGGCTTTGTCATCCGAAAATGAGTAAGGAAGGGGAGGAAGGACTTGGGCAATGAATTAAGGATCGCATCCTTACCGAGCTGCTCGTGCAGGGGAAAGCCCAGTTTAGTTAGGCACTCAATCATTTTGATCATGTACAGTATATGATCAGTGACTGAGGCTCCATCCCTCATCCGAGCATTGAAAATGGCACAACTAGTTTTGTGCCTTTCAACATCGTCAGGCATACCAAAGGAGTCGTTCAACATTTGAAGCATCTCCTGTGGCTGGGCATTCTCGAACCTGTGGCTGAACTCATCATTCATTGCCGCCAGAATTATGCACCAGATGGTGGTGCGGTCGTTGGCCACTTCTGATAAGTGTCTCAGACCGTTCCTCTAACGTTTGGGGCTGTCTCCTCAGGTGTCGGATCCGTTACTACATAAAGGATCCGCTCATGCTCAAGGATGATTTTTAATTTTTGATATCAGCTATCAAAATTAGGTCCCATGAGCTTGTCATTATCTAATAATGACCGGAGGGACAGGGTAGTGGCCATAGCTACATAAAGAAAAATCAGACCTCTATTAGTACATAAATTATAAATACTAAAGACTTGGACTTTAGTCTAAAGTTTCTCCCAGTATTTTTATGAACTGGTAGCCTCAACCTCTAATTCGAGGAATTACTTTAATTCCTTAGTGGGTACTAGAATCCACACAAACTACACACGAGCCCAACTTTGGTTGGTCAACCCATGTGCATCTATGGGTAAGTTCATAACCAGTTGTTTCTCTAAACAACTTCTAGTAATTGATTTTGCCCCAGAACCTAATCAGTAGGCTTTGGCCTCCACTAAAATGATCTGGTTAGGTCCAACCATTAACATGATTTGATTTGGTGAATCGGACCAATAAATGATCAGACCCGACTTTGGTCGGCCAACCTGACCACCATCAGAAAGACTCAAACCAAATTATCATATTATGAATGATAATTTTATTAGTCAATAAGCACCAGGCCTTTGGGCCTCCAATGATTATTAAACTAATGGACTCATTATTACTCACTTAATGGGAGGCTATGACTTAGTTATCAATATAACTTAATCATTTTTAGGGACCTAATAATTTTTGAGGATTTTATTAAAGGATAGATGAGAAGAAAATATCCAGCCAATTTCTATCCTCCCACTGACTTCACCAAGTCAGGTTAAAAAAAGATTTAATTAAAGCTGGCATTAGGAGCACCTAAATCAGTCAAACTGATTTACCTAATGACATGCGTGAGCCCTAATCACCAAGTGATCTAATCAAAACCTAATTCACCAGGTTGGCCAGGTAAGTGAGATCAGTGGTGGGGATAAGCCATTAACTCGTCAGAGATCGAATCACTACAAGTAGCTCTCGCTTAAAAATCACTGGTCAAAATGCCAAACTTACCTTAGACACCAAGCGGTTCATTAGTTTTAATTTGATCAACTTATTAAATAGGGTTCCACCGCGTAGCCATGAATTAAGTCCATCTTGGTCTAGTTAAAGACATGGACCCTTTCAACTACAACTATTGGAGTTAAGTCTAGAGTATCCTTGACCTAATCTAATTCAACTTTTGATTAGATTTGACCAATTACTCTAATTTAGTCCATTTCTTTAAGCTAACCTTAGGTCTAACCCAATTATGGACCTAATCCATCTAACCCATTGACCCACAAGTTTATGCAATTATCTTAGGTCTTAATTCACAATTCTAGACCTACTAGACAACACTTAATTCTTTTAATTAAGTATTTGGACTGATGGGTCAGGGTTTGATATTTCGAAAATAATTTTCAAATTTGAAAGATTTTATTTTCTGTTCACCAAATATGTTGACTCATTTCACAAATAGATCAGCATATTTCATAAATAGCAATCCCATTGCTAATTACATAATAGAAAATAACTCAATCAAAATAAATCATGAATATTCCTTTAGATCTAATCTAACACATTCATGATAAATTTCACAATTGAACCTTTACAATTAATTTCTTTCACTGCTTCATCTGCATGGGATATAATTACAGCAGCACCCCTAACACCATAGGAGACCCCATCGAATGGGAGGAGAGGGCCTTTAAACCCTACTTTTCTCCTATGACCGGACGGCCATGGCAACCAACCCAATTCGATTACTTGCTACTTGGATCAAGTATATCTAAATATACCAATTTCAAAATTTAAATTTTAAATTTCAAATTTTAAATTTTAAATTTCAAATTTCAAACAAAGTTTAAATTTAAAATTTCAAATTTTTGAATTTCAAATTTTGAATTTTAAATTTTGAATTTCAAATTTAAAATTTCACCCAAATTTCAAATTTCAAATTTTAAATTTTGAATTTTAAATTTTTGAATTTTTAATTTCAAATATCAAATTTCAAATTTTGAATTTTAAATTTTTTTTTGAATTTTGAATTTCGAACAACTTTCAAAATTCAAATTTCAAATTTTAAATTTCAAATTTCAAATTTAAACTTTTAGATTTCAACTTAATCTATGCATGCAAATATATATATCATATCTAAGATCCCGCTTTGATACCACTAGTGGAGAAAATTCAGTGCAGGGGTAAAATGATAATTTTAAAACTTTTTCAAAATTATGATTTTATAGCAGAAAAATATTAATTAATCTAATTAATTAACATAAATTTATCCAACACTAGGATATAAATATGATATATAGCATACATTCATTTAAATTTAAAATTCAAATTCGAACAGTAAACACTTTACTATAATGTGTTCAGAACACAATACCTTTGTGCGGGTAGTAGATCGCCATAATCTGATCACCGTCGAGAGAGTCTGATCATCGTGATGCAGCCATACAGCATGTCTGACCTCTGTAGATCATCCACATGAAGCTTTCGGTCTGATCGACTCCTCACGAGTGCTAGCTCGTTGTAGAGCCCTTTTGACGACAGATGCTAATCGAACTCCTTCGATCGATGTCTGTCGATTCTTTGGATGATTCGGATCATCAACAGACATGCTTGAGAGGATGTTGAAGATCTTTCTGAGATTTTGTGGGCTCACGACACTCGTAGCTCACTTTCTCACTTCCCGAACCCCAGGCTAAAACTCTAGGGAACTCACCAAAAACCTTGCACCCACTCTTCTTTCTTTTCTTTCTTTTTCTCTTGGAAGGATATGGACTTCCTTCTCATGCACAAGACTTCTCACGCCCTAGAATTTTTCTCCAAAAAACTTCTTCTTGCACGCCCCACTCTTCTCCTCCTTTTATAACAACGTCAAACATCTTATCCAAAAGAAAGGATAAAGATGAGTAATTGCACATTTGAATTCAAATCAAATTTTGAATTCAAATGGACACCAACTCATCCCTTATCCACTAAAGGTGTGAGGCATGGCTTAAATTGTGCCTGGAGTGATTTCATGAGAAACTTTTTCTCATGTAATAAATAGGGCGTAAAAAAAGGGATAAGGTGCAAAGATTGATTGCCCATTCAAATTCAAACTTTTTTTTGAATTTGAATGGCCAACCAATCATCCTTATCCATCCATTTGGCACATTAAAGTGGGGTGTGGAGAGGGCTTGGCGTGAGGAAAAAATTCATGAGAAGTTCCTTCTCATGAATCCAAATGGGTGCAATGGAAGTGAAGTGGTGCATGGAGATTGGGTCAAGGTGATTTAATTATTTAAACCAACCTAATTGAACCAAATAAGTTAGGTCTAATTAGACTAATTTAAACCCAACTTAATTAGACTTAATTAGGCTCAATAAAATCCTAATCAAATCAGAAATTGACTAAGCCCAACCCCTGATCAAATCAGGGACCAAACCATCTCGACGATTAGGTCAACTCTTAACCTAATCGGGTCAAACCCAACTGAATCCAATTCAATTGGACTTGATCCAAAAATAATTACTCAATCAAATTGAGTTAATTAGTGATCAAATCACTAATTAAATCTCTCATAAATACTGAATCCAAATCCAATGGGCAATCAGGCATCAGAATTCATCGATATGTAAACCTGATTGAAAAATCCCAACCAATGGGACTCTTGACCCCGGTACCCATAATGTGTGGAGCTCATGATCAGAGAATCTTGATTCTCGATCACTGAGTCTCAAATATGTAGGATTCTATATCAGCCATCAGATCAGATAAGAACCTCTAATGTGTATGACCTCGCAGGTTCGAACCTAAGCCGGTAGCACAGGAACCAATTCCTGTACTAATCAAAGTGACCATCTAGCAATGGTATCCGACGACCGGATAGGTCGAATGGTCGCAATCGCAACACTCAGAACCTACGTGAATATGGTTACTATATAATTCATCATTTTGACCTCAGTGTTTAGGATGACTCAGGGTTAAGCTGTTAACCCTGATCAGATCATCCGAATCGTGCTCAACTCAAACAGTCCTGTGACTCCTCACAAGGACTACCCTGGCCAAGATTTTGCTAAATTGAAACACGACTGTACACAGCTCCTAAATTAGAGTGGTCAATCTCATTTTGACACACGCACCGACAAGTCAAGTACTTGACTACACCCAGCAGCCTTCCGTCATTGAATTAAAAATTCAGGTAGTCCAGTGCCTAAGTGCAGTGAGTTGCTTGCAAGTCATCGTGACGGTCTCAGGTCGGAGGGATATTTATACCCATATTTTATCGGAGCAAATCTTGACAACAGAAATAGCTTCAGAGTCGGTCATGTTTAGTGTAGATGTACTCTTACATCTCACCTGTATGCCATACCAGTGTCTCCACACTCATTGGTTAAGAGGACAACCAACCTATATGGCACACAATGACCTATGCTTGATAAACGTTGTCGTCCTTGGTAACAACGTATCATTTGGTCGCGAACAGATTTAAGGACTAAACGATAAATCCTCCTTTGTCGAGTCTAAATAGTCCCAAGGACTTCACCACAATATAGGAGTTCATTAGAAGATGAAATATTTTATGATGAAAAATATCAAAATAATTTTTATTAATTCATAATTCATGTACATATACAAAAATGAGCACAACCGTCAACAGGCTGATGATTGACTTTGGGACACTATTCCCAACAGTGTCTGAAAAGAAAAATCAGACTCTGATAGACATAGTCCGATCCATGATGGGTTTTGCCAGCTTGTCGATATCTTTCTGGGGATATACACTTGAATCAGCCTGTTATCTGTTAAATAGGGTTCCAAGTAAGTCTGTAATTAAGAGTCCATATGAGATATGGACAGGGCGTGAGCCAGCACTTTCACATCTTAGGGTCTGGGGGTGCCTGGCCTATGTCAAACGGTTAGTTATAGATAAGCTTGGACCTAGGTCTGACAAATGCACATTCATAGGGTACCCCAAAGAGATCAAAGGATATTTTTTCTACCATGCTGATGAATAAAAGGTGTTTGTCAGCCTTAGGGCAATTTTTTTAGAAAAAGAGTTCTTTGGTGAAGGAACCGTTGCCTCTAAGGTTGAACTTGATAAAGTTCAACAGGTAGAAGGACCGACACCAATAGCTGAACCTGAGTCAGATTTGATTAGATCAGATCTGAAGTCCAATATACCTACACCATTAAGACGATCTGATAGAGTACAGCGTCAGTCAGACAGATACTATAATTTTTTGATCCGAAACGGTGATCCCATCGAACTCGATGAGAATGATGAAGATCCGATCACCTATATGAATGCAATTCAGAGACCTGATTTCGAGAAATAGTTTGAAGCCATAAAATCTGAAATGGAGTCCATGAAGATCAATGATGTATGGACATTGGTTGATCCACCTGAAGGGGTTAAACCCATTGGGTGTAAATGGATCTTCAAAAGGAAAAGAGGCACAGACGGAAAGGTGGAGACCTATAAAGTCCATCTAGTTGCCAAGAGATATTGTCAATATTATGGTATTGACTATAACGAGATGTTCTCCCTATGGCAATGCTCAAATCCATTCGGATAATACTTGCAATAGCTGTCCATCTGGATTATGAGATCTGACAGATGGATATAAAGATAGCTTTTCTGAATGGAGAGTTGATCGAAGAGGTATATATGATACAACCTGAGAGATTTACATCCATAGATGAGTCCAAGGTGTGCAAGCTTCAGAGATCTATTTATGGATTGAAGCAAGCTTCTCGGAGTTGGAACATGTATTTTGATAAGATGATCAAAATATATGGTTTTGTTAAGAACAGAAAAGAGCCCTACATCTATAAATGGACAAATGGTTCAGTTGTGGTATTCCTTATCTTGTACGTGGATGATATTCTCTTAATCGGGAATGACATCCCCGCACTACAGGAAATAAAAGTTTGATTTTCATCGCAGTTCTCCATGAAGGACTTGGGTGAAGCATCCTACATCCTAGGATGAAGATCTATAGGGATAGATCTAAAAGAATGCTTGGGTTATCCCAGTCTATGTATATAGACACTGTGCTGAAGAGGTTCAGTATGGAGAATTTCAAGAAGGGCAATTACCGATAGGCTATGAAATTTCTCTCTCTAAGAAGGATTGTCTAACAACTCCTGAAGAAAGAGAACGTATGAGTAGAGTCCCATATGCTTCGATCGTGAGATCTATCATGTATGCCATGACATGTATAAGGCCAGATGTGGCATACTCACTAGGAGTAGTGAGTAGATACTAATCTGATCCTGGAGAAAATCATTGAAAAATGGTTAAAGCCTTCCTTAAGCATTTGAGAAATACTAAGGATCAATGGTTGGTTTATGGCGAGTCAGATCTGAAACTTGTGGGGTTCACAGACTCCAGTTTTTAATCTGACCATGATGACAGCAGAAGCGTATCAGGTTATATCTTTACTCTGAATGATAGAGCCATTTGCTGGAAGAGTTTCAAGCAGCATACTGTGGTAGACTCTGTTTGTGAGGCAAAGTACATTGCAGCATCGGATGTCGCGAAGGAAGCTGTGTGGCTAAGAAAATTCATCATCGAGCTTGGACTAGCACCCTCCCTCGATGGTCCGGTCCTACTCTACTGTGACAGCACTGGCACCATAGCTCAGGCGAAGGAACCCAAAACACACTAGCGGATGAAGCACATTTTGCATTGCTTCCATCTGATCCGAGAGATCGTGGATCGAGGTGACGTCGATCTTCAGAAGATCGACGAAAAGAGAACCTGACCGACCCCTTCATTAAAATCCTGGTAATAAAGGAGTTCGACAACAATAAGTCAAAGATGGGTATTAGATACTGTGCCGAGTGACTTTAGGACAAGTGAGAGTTGTTGAAAAATATATCCCAAAAGTCAATCATCAACCAGTTGACGGTTGAGCAACATTGTATTGTAATTGATTTGTTAATAAATAAAATATATTTTTGGCATCTTCATCATAAGTTTTCATCTTCTAATGAACTCTGTTGTTGTGATGAAGTCCTTAGGACTATTTAGGTTTGATAAAGAGAGAATTTATCGATTAGTCCTTAAAATTGTTCACAACCAAATGACAGGCTGTTAATAAGGATGACAGCTTCTATCGAGCATAGGTCATTGTAGGCCATATGGGATGGTTGTCCTCTTAACCAAAGAGTGTGGAGACACTGGTATGGCATACAGGTGAGATGTAAGGATACATCATCATTGAACGTGACCAACTCCAGAGCATTCTGCTGTCGAGAATATCTCTGATAGGATATAGGTACAAGTATCTCTTAGATCTGAGATCACCTCAGTGACTTGCAAGCAACTCACTGTGCTTTAGTACTGGACTAACTGAATTTTTAATTCAGTGATGGAAGGCTTCTGGCACAGTCAAGTACTTACAAAGTCAGAGTGATCAAGATGGGATTGACCACTCTAAAAGTTGGAGAAGAATGAGTCGCTGTATTTCAATTTAGCAAAACTTGTTGGCCAGAGTAATCCATCAAATGGATTTGATATTTTGAAATACAATGTGGATAACCTGATCAAAGTTGACAGTTGAACTCTGAGGTATCCTATGAGCATTTTGGTTAAGGGGATGAAATATATGGAAACTATGTCCGCATGGGTTCTAAGGATGTTGTTCTACACATTCGACCTATCCGACCGTCGGATACTATTGCTAGATGGTCACTTCTATTGGTATAAAAATTTATTTTTGTGCTACCAATTTAGGTTCAGACCTATGAGATCACACACATTAGAGTTCATGATCCGATCGGATGGTTGATCAATGATTAAGAATCATTCTAGGGTTAAATGATCAATACGATTGACATTTAACCTAGTGCAAGTGTTACAGGAGGATCGATTAGCAATTCGATTGCTAATTGACTTAATTTGTTTAAGTCAATGGGCTGAGATTAAGTCTAATTGAATATAATTAATTAGATTTAGTTTGGGCTTGATTGGATCAAGTCCAATTGATTTATTGGATAAGCCAAGTGCAAGAAAAAACTGGTCCTAGTTCAATTAGGACTTGGGTCAACCTAATTTCTAATTTGATTAAAAAATAAATCAGATTTAAATCTAATTTAATCTGATTAAATTAGATTCTTAATTGGGTTAAAATTTATTTTAATTAGGTTGATTTTATTTTGGTTTGATTTGGTTTGAGAAATCAAATTTGAACAAGTCATAGATTGAATCCTAGTAAGACAAGGATTCCACCTTGCGCCACTTTAGCCCCCACGCCCACTCTCTCTTATTTTGTGCCACAAAACCTTCTCTCCAGGCCTTCACACATGCCCAAAGCTTTTCACTCGTTCTCTCTTACATGGAATGTAGTTGTAGACCAAGTCAAAGTAGAAATTAGTTTGGATTTCAAATTCTATGAGATAGAATTTTAGGAAACCAAAACTCTTTCCTTATGGCACTGATTTACTCAGATTTTTTTTGAAATTTTTATGAATTTATGGCACATATTGTGCATCCTTTCTAGTGGTCCATGATAGAAAAAGAAGGAAGGGGTGCCCAAGAGTTGAGCACCACTTTCTTGCCCTGTTTGGATTTTTCTTGACTAGGTATTTGACCTAAACAAGGATTCTTCATATCTCTTTATTTAAGATGAATTCTTCTTAAGATTTTTATGGATTATAGAGCATTGAGAGACCTTTAGAGCATGTGAAAATTAGGAAGAAATAGTATTAGGGCATGAGATATAATAGATACAAGACTAAGTGTCTGGGTTAGAGCAAAGAGAAGAAGGAGAGGATCTTCTTCTAGGGTTGCTAAGTTTACCTCTTCTCTTCCTCCATCTGTGAGTTTTCTGAGAGTGTCTCACATCTAAAACTCCTTCTCCTACTTTATTTTTGAAAAAGTCCAAATCAAGAAGAAAGAGACATCTGATCGACCATCGAAGAAGGATCAGCACAGTACTAGTGTACTGTGCTGATTTCTTGGACCAAAATTTTTGATCGTGATTCGTGAGCTCGTATGGATGACTCCTAGAGGCTGGATGCATGTGTAGCTCACAACATCATCCTCAAGCCCGGATCAACAAAGTTAGAATGTCTAACTTGTAAGGTAATAGATCTGATCTATTATATTTTGCATACATTAGATGTAGTAAGAAACATGTTAATATGATCAACATGTAGTTCTTGCTCTTCATATTTTTAATTTTTGATTTAATACCATATAATATCATATAATAGGATCTTAGATCTAGAGATTCTCTAATTTTATAAGATAAATTTTGATTTATTTTAGTCTTTCGTTGCCTGATTTTAAAAAAGTTTCAAGATCTAACCCTGAAACTCTAGATCTGGTTCCTTCAATTCAGACCTAAAGTGCTCCAACTTTTTACATTCATAACAAATAAGGAGCTGCTCCTTATCCTTCTCCTTGCTATGCTCTCCTTTTGTAGGTGGCCTCTTCCTCATCCCTTGTTTTTTTTCTTCATAAATCTTTTAAACTTTCTAGTGATGAGGGCTATTTCTTCATCTTGCTCTTTATTTTCTGTTCATCGAATTTCTCATCAAGTTGAATAGTGGATTTGAGGGTGATTGTCCTCTTCTTCTTGACATCTTCTTTTGATGTTGTTCATGCTTAGCTCGTGTCATTAGCGATCCTAGAAGCTCCTCCAAGGATAAAATATCAGATCTTTGGCTTCTTGGATTGTGGCCACTTTAGCCTCCAAGTCTTTGGTAAAGATCTAAGAATCTTCTCACAAGATCGCTGTTAGAGTATGACTTACCAAGACTTTTTAAATTATTAATAATATCCGTAAAGCGAGTAAACATTTCAGTTATGATTCATCATGCTTCATTTTAAAGAGTTCATATTATGCACAAGCATGTTGATTTTGATTTTTAACTTGATTAGTACCTTCATGTGTTACATCTAACCTATCTCATATTTTTTAGCAGACATACATGTTGAAATATGATTAAACTCATTAGCATCTAAAGCACAAGTAAAACATTCATGACTTAGCATTGAGTTGAGCCATTTTCTTATCAGCCTCATCCCATTCTCTTTCAGATTTGGTTGATTCTACACCATCAATTATCTTAGTGGGTGTGTGTTGTCCATTTACTATGATACTCCACATATCATAGTCAAGTGCTTGAATAAAGATTTTTATCCGAGCCTTCCAATAGTGTAGTTTGACCCATTGAAAAGTGAAGATTGATTTGTGGATTGCCCCTCGGTAGTGAAGCATTAACTTGAGTTGTTCATAGATCTTTAGCTCTTTGATGGTTAAATCAAAGTAGGGCTAGAGCACCATGCTCTGATACCACTTGTTGCCCAGCTATACAACCCAAGAGGGGGGTGAATTGAGTTTAAAATTTAAAGTTAATTTAGAATCACAAGGATAAATAGTAATAAACAAGTTATATGTAGTAAGTGGTTTAAGCTAAGTGTAGAAATGAGATACAAGAATGCAAGAAAATAAGAAAATTTAGATAGAGAGCAAGTATGCACACCATAAACAAACAAAATTTAAGTGGTTCGGTGCCAACCTTGCACCTACATCCACTCCTCAAACTCCTACTTGAAAATTTAAATTCACTAAAATGTATTCAACAAGAATATAACGTTGGTACCTCCGACTCTAGCTAACCCAAGCTAGAACACTTATTTTTTGGATACAAGCCAATCCAATACAATCCGATTCAAGATTCGGATCAATCTATCCAAGTTTGGAATCCTTCCAAAACTAAAAAAAGACAAAAGCAGAGTAAGAGATTAATGACAAGAAATATAAGTTTAGCTCTTTAATGAGCAAATAAAATCTAAATACACTTTACACAATAAGGAAGAAGCTTTTCTGATTTTTTTTCAAGATTGTTGAAGACTTGAATGAGCTCTTGAGGGGTTGGTGAGCTTGAAATGAAAGCTTCTTTTGCTTGAAGAGACTTTTTACTTAAGACTGAAATGAATGCTTGAATCTCTTGTTTTTTTCCTCCTTTAAGTGCCTTTATATCTTCAATAGATGCTAGAGACAATCTGGACTGAAATAGAGCCATTGGAGTACATTAAATGAGATTAAATGATCAAAATGAGCTGAAAACTAACCATTACGGAGAATTTCAGTCACAGGGGTCGACTCATAGGGTCAACCTCTGCACAGGGACTCCTATGAGTCGACCTCTATGGTGCAGAATAGAAAGTCACTGTTTTATATCTTTGACCTACACAGCAACAGAGGTCGACTCATAGGGTCATCTCCTTTGGGTGCCAGCCAAAAATAGCATGCCGTTCAGCCCCTTTTGATAGGAGTCGACTCATAAGTCGATTCTTTTCTTTAAACTTGATTTTCTCTCAAAATATATATCCAAAAAATATAAAATTACCTTCAATAGATTACAAATCTTCTGTTCTTACTTTTGAAGCTCTCAAATCAGAACTTGGTAAAATTACGATTTTGCTCCTAAAATATAATAAATCTTTTTTCAAGCCAAAATCATTAGTAACCCCCCAATGTATTGTAATCATCAAAATTAATTCATGAAGCAACAAGTATTCTTAAATGGATATCTTGAGGAAGATATCTATATAGAACAGCCATTTGGTTTCACTTTCAATGATAGTGCTCATGGGGTTTGCAAATTGCAAAGATCCATTTATGGACTTAAGCAAGCATTTCAGAGTTGGAATGCTCATTTCAATGATATAATCAATTGTTTTTTCATCAAGAATGAGGAGGAACTGTGTGTCTTAAAAAGATTAGTAAGAGCGCTATTACTTTCCTCATATTGTATGTGGATGACATCCTCTTGATTGAAATAATATTCCCATGCTAACCTCGGTCAAAGTTTGATTATCTAAAGAGTTTTTCATGAAAGATATAGAAGAGGTATCCTTTATTTTGAAGATCAAGGTCTATAGAGATAGATCTAGGAGGATGTTAGGATGTCATAGAAGATGCATATTGAGGAGGTGCTGAAGAGGTTCAGCATGGAGAACTCCAAGAGGGATCTAGTACTCTTCAAATATAGCTTTCATCTCTCCAAGAAAATGTGTCCCAACACACTGGAAGAGATTGAACGCATAAGCAAGATCCCTTATGTTTCAGCTATAGGAAGCCTCAGATATACCATGCTTTATACATGACTTGATATCGCCCATGCTGTGAGTGTCACTAGCAGATAACAGTCGAATCGAAATGAAGAGTATAGACTTCTGTGAAATATATCTTTAAGTACTTGCAAAGAACTAAGGATATATTTTGATCTTTCGGAATGGAGAACTTAAAGTGCAGGGGTATACAGATTCAGACTTTATATTGATACTGATGATGAAAGTCATGTTAGGAAGCATCTTCTTATGCAATGATGGTGCTGTCAGCTGAAGAGTTCAAGCAGACTGTGATTACAAACTCCATCATAGAAGCAAAATACATCGCCACGTCGAAGCTGCGAAGGGGGTATTCTGGTTCAAAAATTTATTGTAGAGCTAGTGTGATGCCATCAGATGCCTCCTACTCTATTGTGACAACAACGGTGCCATCTCTAGCTAAAGAGCCGAGATCGCACCAGAAAATCAAACATATTGAGTGGCAATTCCACCTGATCCATGATTATCTTAAGAAAGATACGTCGAGGTAAAGAGAGTTGATTCCATGGATAATGTGGCTGACCCACTGACGAAGTAATTGAGCCAGCAAAAGACTGAATCTCACCTTGAGAAGATGGGACTTAGATTTGTAGTTAATTAGCTTTACTGCAAGTAGGAGTTGTTGAATGTATGTCCTAAGAATCAGATTGGCTGATACTTATAAAATATTCTTTAGATATAATTTGTAATTTAATTTTGATATTAATAAAATTGAGTTATTTCCATTCACATTGTGTTTAATAGTGTTTGAATCATCTGCTGAGTCAATGGATATGATAATATATATTCTCAAGAGTTGAGAATTTGAGATATATGTTATTATAATTAACTCATAAATTACTCCTGATTGTAGGATTATCATGGAATGATGATCGATTCGAAAGATTGATGTATGATTGCTTCCTTTGGATAGATGAGTCTTGAATTTACAGTATGAAGATACCAGAGTGAAAGTACAAGTACTTGTTGAGAACAAGGATACTGAGTGTGACTATTTATGAATAGTCATAAGAAAATCTACCTTCCATCAGTGACATATTCATAGCTACGGTTGTGTGTTTAGTTCTCTGACCTGAGGTGCATCGGCCATTCACCTTAGGGTGCTGTAGTTTGATTATACTATAATCAGTCTTCTAGCCATACGGAGCCTTGAGGTGTATGTTGGTTGTAGTATGTTCATTGTAGGATTTGTGTTGTACCAAAATGGGATCTATCAACCTCGATAGAGGAGTAGTCCTATGTAGATCATGAGATTGAGTCCACAAGTCTATGGCCATGGTATTATGAAAGATAAAATAATGTTTCTATTGGATTTCATATCGGACTCGAATCGAATGATTCTATCATATGATAGTGATGATGTTTGACGAGTTAACCTTGACCTCGATCCTGTCGGACTCACGATAGAAGAATCGGATCACACGGTAACTGCACCTAGAAGATCATCTCTTTAGTACTGCCAGCTTGCCATCACGTATTGTGAGATGTCACCGTGGATTGTGAGAGCTTACTAGAATCATGATGGATCAATGATTCTTGATAGATGTGAGTTGGAATTGTTCAATCCATTGAAAGGAGTTTCAATGATACTATGATGGTATATCTGACTACCAGACAGAATTGAATCTATGGAGTCACATAATAAGAAATTTAATCTTAGATTGATTCAATTGGGCTTGTGAAGTCATAATTGGATTAGGATTTGGTGAAATCCTATTGGGTTTAGATATACTATGCTAGTATAATGGTAAACCTTAATTCTTCTCTGTATTTGGTTCCTTATTGATAAAGTTTAAGTCATATTAATAGCCTAATCCATTTGGTTTAGGGGGCACCACATTGGGCACCTTGATGAGATTGGGTCAAGCCAAATTAGTTGGCTCATTTCCCAATTTTTTTCCTAAACCTATCCATACTTGGCGTAGAATTTTTGAAAAGGGATTAGTGGAGACACACTCCTCTCTCTTAGGATGTCCTTATGTGCTCACTACATGGAATTGTATGGATGAATGAGGGGGCACACGCCCCTCTGAATTCAGCATGAGGAGATAGAGAGGGCACACGCCACCTCTCTCTTGCCAAGAAAAGGATAAGTGGCTGCCAAGTATTGGCGCCCACTTCTTTTCTTTCTTTGAGGTGATCACATTCTAATTGGCTGGTTATCTTGGAAAGAAAATCAGAGTAAAAAGGAAGAATATTATATGATAATTTCCATCCTTTTAAACTCTGATTGGATTTGAATTTGGACTTATGAATGCGTTATTTAAGAGTTTCTTCTTAGGTTCAAGGGTTACATAAAAATATGATTTTCATACACCCTTTTTTTCTTCATGCCTACTCTCCCTCTTCACCTCATCCAATGCCCAAGAGTTGGGTATTACATTCCCACGTACCTAAAGTTGTTAGGCAAATCCCTCTTGTGCCAAAAAGTCTCAAGGGTCGAGATCGAAGGAAGGAGATCAAGAGTTGATCCAGAAAGGCTCTCGAGAAAGACGATCTGAGGTTGATTTCGATAGATATCTGTGGAGGTTGGGCACTTGCACGGCTCAACCAGTGAATCTCTTTTAAATTCATATTTTTCAGATGTTCATCTACTTGCGCAAGGTGATGAGATCATCTCTCTCTTTTTGCATGCTGATTTTTATTTTATATACTGATATAAAATAATTTAATTAATCTATTTTAGATCTATACAAGGTATGTTGGATCTGTATTTTTTTTTTTAAATTTCACTATATCTGGTCCGAATCCATTCGGTGCATCATCTGATCCTTCAGCTGAAGCCGTTTTACTTGCCAGGTGGCCCAGGGAACTTCGCGGCCCGGGGAACTTCGCGTACTCCCTCGATGGTTTACTTTCGTGCCTTTCAGAAATGCGAATTTTCCCCCACTGCCTCTAATAGCAATCCATCTCCCACATCATTTGGTAGGTGTGGACTTTTCCGTGCAGTGCTGAGACTTGGATGAGGCAAGCCAACGACACTTTTGCACCTCATTTAAAGATGTAATGACAAGTGGATCCCATGATTAGATAACTTCTGTTTTGTGGAATCTACTTCCATTTGGAAAGGGGGAGATCAAAATATGCACAGCCTGCCCGAGATAGATTGGATGCTGAAAGATGTTGAGTAAATCAAAAAAATCTTTTTTTTTTTAATTTTGTTTGGAGGATAAAAGGAGGCTTTATTAAGGACAGAAGTAAAATTTACGAAAGAAGGAGAAGATGGGAGGAAGATAAAGAAGCATGAAATAATAAACAAAAACAACAGCAAAAGCTGCCCCAACAGGTCTAACAGAGGGAGAAAAACATGCTGAAGGGTAGATGGTGTTTACAGCTTTACAGAATCAAAACAGTCAGTTCAAACATGCCAGGACAACCCGAAGAACAGATAATAAAAATATTCTGACGGTGATTACAATGTTTTAGCTAGGTTTTTTGGAAAAGATCGCGGATCATTATACAATAGCAAGAGATTGAACAAGAAGATTTCAACTGTCAATTTTCCATAAAGAGAAGCAAATGTACAGGCATGAAAGAATGATTAGCTAGCACATTCTAAATTTGAAGGTCAAACATAAGACTAGGGATCAAAGTCCAAGGAGTAAAGTGTTCCACCATTACACTTTCTTCATTTTTGGAGATATCACGGATACTTGTACTTCCTTTCTGCAATCTTTTTTGAGAAAGATCCTGGATTGTTACGCAATGGGCAAGAGATTTGACAGGGAGATATCAAGTTCAATTTATATTTTGCATAAAGTGGAACAAGAGGACCCGGAGTAGAACTGTTGGAGAAAATCCCGGCTCCTCCCCGGACCTTGGATGCAGCGGAACCAGCAACGAACAAATCTGGAGACTTTTGGACTCGATCTAAGGCCTTGACGAAATCAGCCTAGTCTGTCTTCTTCGTCAGCCTTTCGTTCCAGATGAAGAACGTCTCTAAGATCACCTCTAAAAAATCCAAGATCTGGTACCCAACTAGATCAGGCCTGGACCGAGATCTTTCAATTTGTAGATCTCGAATCGGGGCATTATAAATAGGAAGAAGGTAGATAGAACCAGACCTGACAGATCTGTCCTGCTGCAGCCTTTCCTGTAAATCTGTTGATGGAGATCTCACCCGCGCCTCAAACGACCTCAGATCAACTCCAGATCTGAGAGAATCTTGTACCAACCTCTCTCAAAGATTTCAGTCCTGGACCTGATGTTTGGGCGGCTGCAAGAGAGGGAGAAAGAAAAGGGTTGGCGGCACCAAGGGGGGAGGGGTTAGCGCCTCCCTTGCTTTTCTTTCATTTTTTGGGACCTGCGGGCAAGAAACCCGAGGGTTTCTTGCTCCTGGGTGTGGTGAACAGCTGGAGAGAGAGGGAGAAGAGAGAGAGAGACTTGGGAAAAGAGTTTCGCATTCCTTGGCTAATCAAACCTATATAGTGTATGTATATATAAACATAGGGTCAAGTGACCCAAACCCAAAACTCCCTTGACCAACTCTATGGGAGATTAGGTTAACCCAAGCCCATGTACACCCATGACTCGACCTAATCTCACCTATCCTGGGCCCAAACCTGGCCCATAAAGAGTTGGTCCCTTGAGGCCCACATAACCTAGACCTCAAGAACTCGAAAGGCCCACAGCCTTTCAACCTAGGGCCCAACTGGCCCTAGAGCCTCCATAAAGCCCTCATGAATGATGGACCTTGACCTTAGTCTTGGTCCCTTGGGCCTTGGGCACACCACCTGGATCACAACAATCTCCACCTTGGTGTCCCAAGGCCTCAACCAGCTCCACTCTATCCATCAGCCGAATCAGCTCAACACATCTCTGAAAGTTGTCCCGTGGAAGTATCTTCGTAAGTGCATCAACTGGATTCCCTTGGTGTGTACCTTTACCAGCTCCACCTCGCCATCCTCCACAAGCTCCCTAATCCGATGATACCGAATGTCGATGTACTTTATCTTGCATGATAGACTGAGTTCTGTGCTAATAGAAGTGCACTCTAGCTATCACAGTGCACTCTAATGGCCTCCTGAGTAAGGCCCATCTCCGTCGACAAACCCTTCAGCCAAATTGCCTCCTTAGCTGCTTCTGTCAGCCCGATGTACTCCGCCTCTGTAGTGGATAGGGCCGTGATAGGCTGCAGACTCGACTTCAAGAAATAGGACCTCCATACAGCTAAAGATGAAGCCTATTGTAGACCTCTGGGTACCACATCTCCACCGAAGTCTGCATCTACATAACCACCAATCAGCCCCTGAGCCTCCCTGGACATGTCAGATATCCCACTGCACCTCCTCACTATCCGTAGCAGATGCCAACTCCAACTGAACCCACCAGGTATCTGAATATCCACTTCAGAGCTCTCCAGTGCTCCCTGCCAAGCTGCACCATGAACCTGCCAACCTGACTCACTGCATGAGCGATGTCTGACCTACAACAGACCATCGCATACATCAAGCTCTCAACTCCTGAAGCATAAGGAACCGTCTCCATCTCCTGAGCCTCCACCTCAGTCTGTGGGCCATGGTCTTCGAGAGTCCGAAGTGACCGGCAACTGGCAGCTCCACCGGCTTTGCTCCCTTCATCCCGAACCTCTCTAAGACCTTCTGTATGTAGCCCCCTGAGATAGATGCAGCACCCTCCGGGCTCGGTCTCTGAAAATCTCCATGCCTAGATCTTCTTTGCAGGGCCCAAATCCTTCATCTCAAACTCCCGAGATAAGGATGCTTCAGATCCTGCACAACCTTCTTACTCTTGCATGTTATAAGCATGTCATCCACATACAAGAGTAGGAACACCTAGAACCATCCTCAAGAGACTGACATAAACACAGAGATCAAACTCGCACCTGAAAAGTTCAATGCTGCGCACATAGGAGTCGAACCGCTTGTACCATTACCTCGGTGACTGCTTCAGCCCGTACAGCGACTTCTGCAACAGACAAACCTTTTCCTCTTGTTGGGTATAAAATACCCACAGCCGAAGTTCTCAACAGAATCAACTCCGAGAGGAACTCCGCCCGGACTCCTATGGGAGCCGGGCTCCGCCCGCGACTTCAACTCCGAGAGGACTCCGCCCGGACTCCTACGGGAGCCGGGCTCCGCCCGCGACTTCAACTCCGAGAGGACTCCGCCCAGACTTCCCGAGAGCCGGGCTCCGCCCATGACTCCAACCACAAGGAGGACTCCGTCCGGACTCCTACGGGAGCCGGGCTCCGTCGCCAACTTCAACCGTCGGTAAGATCCGTCCGACTCCTATGGGAGTCGGACTTCGCACCTACTTTGATTGCAGGAGACTCCGCCCGGACTCCACGGGAGCCGGGCTCCGCCCGCGACTTCAACTCCGAGAGGACTCCGCCGACTCCTACGGAGCCGAGCTCTGCCCGCGACTTCAACTCCGAGAGGACTCCTCCCGGACTCCTACGGGAGCCGGGCCTCCGCCCGCGACTTCAACTCTGAGAGACTCCGCCCGGACTCCCACGGGAGCCGGGCTCTGCCCACGACTCCAACCGCAAGGAGGACTCTGCCCGGACTCCTACGGGAGCCGGGCTCCGTCGCCAACTTCAACTGCCGATAAGATCCGTCGGACTCCTACGGGAGCTGGGCTTCGCACCTGACTTTGATTGCAGGGGACTCCGCCCGGACTCCAACGGGAGCCGGGCTACGCCCGCACCTCAACTCCGAGAGGAGTCCGCCCGGACTCCTACGGGAAGCCGGGCTCCGCCCGCGACTTCAACTCCGAGAGGACGCCCAGACTCCCACGGAGCCGGGCTCCGCCCACGACCCAACCGAAGGAGGACTCCGTCCACTCCTACGGGAGCCGGGCTCCGTCGCCAACTTCAACCGCCGGTAAGATCCGTCCGGACTCCTATGGGAGCCGGACTTCGCACCTGACTTTGATTGCAGGGGACTCCGCCCG